>NW_010134015.1:20888-26508 GCF_000699245.1 Pterocles gutturalis | reverse complement strand
GCTCCGTACAAAACCCACCACCCTCCGAAGTTCATTGGAAACCTTCTCCATAGCAACGCTTATCAGGAAGCCAAACAGGAAAGTAACAAACTGGGGAATTAAGGTGTAGTGGGAGAAAGTGTATTCCAAAAATAAATAGCTAAACAAATAGGCTTTAATGCCATCATCGGAATTTGAGAACTTGTTAAATTACTGAAATTGATGGAGGCTCACGAGAAATCATTTAAAGCCCTGCCATCAATTCCCAAAGCAGGGCACAATCCTGACACAGAGGAGCCCTACACTTAAAAACAGATGGTTCTGCAGCTGCCAGCTTCTTGTCAAACCTTCAGCACCAAAGGACAAAGAGCTCTTTCTGTCTGCCCCAGCTGAGTGGGACCTTGCTTTCTTCAAAGCTCTACCTTTGGCCTTTACTCGACAGTGCAATTAATTAACCAGCTGAAAACGAGGCACGCAGAGGTCAGCTCCGTGCTGCCAACATCCTCCTTCCAGCCGCGACGCCCCAGCGCTGCTCGCGCGGTGCAGGGCTCGACGCTCTGAACGGCGACGTCAGACGCCACCGCGCCGCTCCTCCTCCGTTCAACCCGGCTGTAATCACGGGTGACTGGCAGCTCCTCACCTAAAACTCTTCTCTGGGAGTTAAGGGCTCAAATAGAATTATTAATTGTGTTAAATATTTATTTTTCATCATTATAAGGAACCGCATCATTTTATAATATTTTAAAAATTATTTTAAGGAACTGCATCTTTTAAAAATTGGTATTTTTAGAATCATGATACGGAACTGCATCATTTAAAAATAGCTATTTTTAAAATTATTATAAGGAACGGTGTCATTTTAAAACAGGTTTTATTTCAGTTCACCTGCAACTGCCCGGGTCTGGATCGCATCCACACGAGACCCGCTACACGGGGAGCCCAGCGGCTGAGCGCTCTGAGTGTTTTAAGCTGTTCTGATTCCTTTTGCTGCATTTCCTTCGAGGAGGAAGATTAAGAGAAGAGGCATTTCTGTTCCTTAAGCAGCTTTAGAGGAAAAGGGAGCTGCATATCCTCACAAAGTGCTTTAGGGAGGGAAAGGAAAGCATCTGCAGTTTCTTAGCTTCTTTATGACTTGCAAAGCTGTTTGCTCATCTAACAGCAACAAATCACGCTCCCTTATAAACGTTTTCCTTGTCATTTGCTTCTGACTTTGCCAAACTCCAGTTGCAGATTTTTATCTTAAGCTTTCTTGCTGAGCTTTCTGGGAAGTTTCATTGTAAACAAAGAAAAAAAAAAACCTGGAAATTGCTCCTTTCTTTATTTCCCAGGACAAAAAGGTTTGTATTTTTCTTAACTTACGATAACAATCATGTCTTTCCTGCTGCATTTTCTTGGAGTACTGTGTACTATTGGTGAGGCTAATATCCCAAGGTGAAATATGGGCAGGGAGAAATGTGCTAGACTTTCATGCCTATTTAATCCAAGCCTTCTTGAAAGTTTTTTTTGTGCCACCACCAAAAATTAAGAAGTTATTTACAGCCCAGTCCAGATTCTTGAAAAAAAAATATTTAAATTCTCCTTCCTTATGCAGAGCGCCGGAGTTAAACACACACCTTTTTGTATCTAAAAGGTACATAAAGGACATTTTGAAAGTTCACTGCATTACTTTACCAGAAACACCACCAATTACATCTCACCGTTGTCAGTAACTGGCATGACAGACGGTTTCAAGCGTCTATAAATATCCTGGAGTTCAGTCATTGGAACAGAAGTTAAAGAAATAAAACTCCTCTGCACTACTTTACCAGAAACACCACCAATTACATCTCACCGTTGTCAGTAACTGGCATGACAGACGGTTTCAAGCGTCTATAAATATCCTGGAGGAGTTCAGTCATCGGAACAGAAGTTAAAGAAACAAAACTCCTAAATATAAAAAAAACTTTTGATACTCGCAGGAACTGCACAGTGGGTTAGCCGTGCACGTTAAATAAAGCTCCAGCACCTCCACAGCAGTTCCCAAGCTCTGCTGCTGGAAAGAACTGGCACCCATCGAGTCCTGCACCCAGTTTACCCAGCTTGGCACGCCGTTTCCTCGGGACGCGGGCGAGGTTTCCGTGGATTCCTGCACCCACCGCAGCACTGCCATCAGGGAACTTTCCGTTTCCTTGTTCTACCCAACAGCACGACCTTATAAAACTGAAATTCAGCGCCAGCAACACTGGCAGTGCTTTGCATCGCTGGGGATTTAGCAAGGTTAGAAAACAGAGAGGGGGGAGAGGTTTTATGGAGAGGTAATCCATGCAATCAGGGAGCAAACGCTCCTGGACCACATCTGCACTTTGCATCTCTCCGAAATCAGAGCATCGTTCTTTGAACTGGAACAGGACAGACGTACAGAACAAATACCTTACTCAGATTAATTGTATAAGCCAATAAAGAACTTTCCAAGGCAACCCACATACAAACTTACCCCTTGGCTTCCTTGAAACTGGATTACTGGTTTTGATGTCACAGCATCCTACAAAAACAAGTGGGGGAAAAAAAAAAGATTACTTTAGAGAAATTTAAAGCTCCAACATTCACTGCCAAAAAATACTCAGCTTGATTTTTCACCTACACTTTTTTTTTTTAAAGAAAAAGGTTCAAGGAAGAATACAGAATTCCAAGCAAGAAAATAGAAAACCTCCCGAAACAGTGATTTGTACCTAGAAAAGGGATAAAACTGTAACGTCCCCAGCGGTACCCTTACTTCGGAAAAAAACCAGCGCTGAGACGATACCCAGATGGGCCACGCTCCGTTCCCTCCTGACCCCTAGACCACATTTCAGGCACAGAACAGCTCAGCTGTGTGTCTCCAGCGCTTAAGTAAGTTTGGAGTTAAACAGTGGATATTTAAGGGGAAAATTTATTACAGCTCTAGGTCCGAGAACACGCTAAGCACATTTTTTCCAACAGAAAACTGGCAATCCATTGGAAAAGCAAACTGCAGCTTCATTGCAAAATCCTGTTGTTCCGTTGCCCGTTTCAACAATCGGCCTCTTCCTCTATGCTCATCTGCTTACATTTCAAGAAGTCATGCTCCTGCTAGCTCCAAAAACACCTTAACTCCGCTCAGGACAGAAGCATCGCGGAATTCCAGCCTTTTTGCACTTTTCGCTTTGATTTCACCAAGATCGCAAAGGCTTTGGAATTCCAACTCTTACCTGAGGGAAAGAAATCACACAAGCAATCCCAGGCGAGCTAAGTTTTTATTTCTTAAATTTCAGCAGAATTGTGGCTGTGTTGGTTTTATTTCCTAAGTCACATAAACCATCCCAAGACCCGCTGAGACGCCCTCCTGCCACACAGGAGCTGTGCTCCGCGGGGTGGGGATCCCATCGCGGAGCCTTCCCAAGGGACAGAGGAATTCACAACTAGGTCGAAATGTCATTTAGGGGCGAACATGTTGCCACATACACGGGAGACAAGTTTGAATGGGACAAATGCCCAGAAGAGTTTAGGAGACAAAGTCCCGGCTCTGTGTTTTCATTGTCCTTTTTGTCTCGCAGTGCCCGCAGCTCTCGCATCTCCCGGCATTACAACGAACCCCGTCGAGTTCCACGGGATTCCAGAAACAGAATTTACATTGAGCAACAAAAGAGTTAACAGCTTGAAAGCCCATTAAGTTTATCATCTCTCCTAAAACCTTCCCAAAAGCTTTCAGCCCAGGAGTGAAGAATCTAAGCCACAATACTCTGACATTAACAAATAATTAAAAAAAAAAAATCCACTAGTAAGAAAATATCCTTTGAGCAGAGATAAGCTCATACCAAGAGAGTCTTCAGAGCCTTTTAAAAGCCCATCCAACATGATTTCACAGCTCCACATCCCACCCTGAATTGTTACGGGGTATTTACAACAGTGAGTAAAGCGAGAATCCGCCCGAATCCGCCAGCACCCCCTCTGTGCTGTACGGCGAGTTCTACAGACCCCGAACAACCTTTATAAAGAAACAATAAACAACATCTTGCTCTTCGTAGAGAGCTCACCGAATTCCTTGAGTGCCACGACACTGCATACCACAGCGCGCTGTTCATCGACGGACCGGCCAGCTTTTTGTTCCCGGTGTCAGCATGTGCTGTGCAATGTGTCCAGGAATTCATACGGACATGAGCAAACAAGCATTTGAAACATTAAAAAAATCTGGACTTAAAAAAAAAAAAAACCCCACAACTCTGAATGCGGATCTTGTGTAACTAATTATGGACTGGTGAAGTTCGGCAGTTAATTCTGGCAAATTACTTATGTGGAATAAAAAGGTATTATTTTTATTAATGAAATAAATTTTTTTTATTACAAAAAATTTACTGAGCAGAATAATGAGGCAGTGACGATACAAAAGCACTGCTACAGAGATCAGGACAAGCTTTAATGACAGAACTTAGACATTCCCTCACCTACATACAAACTGGTTTGAAGTTAAACGTGTAATGGCAAATTTAAAAGTGAGTGTTCGTGCGAGTTAAACAGCAAACTTCAGCTGTATTTCCCTGACCCCTGCGATCCAGCATTCCCAGGCTCCGAGCCGTCCGTGCCGATGTCGGAGAGTCACCACGCCGGCCGAGTGCCCCTTTTAGGGAGAGAAGGGGAAGGCTCTCGGCTTCCCAACTGGTTTGAAGTTAAACGTGTAATGGCAAATTTAAAAGTGAGTGTTCGTGCGAGTTAAACAGCAAACTTCAGCTGTATTTCCCTGACCCCTGCGATCCAGCATTCCCAGGCTCCGAGCCGTCCGTGCCGATGTCGGAGAGTCACCACGCCGGCCGAGTGCCCCTTTTAGGGAGAGAAGGGGAAGGCTCTCGGCTTCCCAGCAACACCCCCGGTGCCTGCAGGGGCATCGCTGCCCTCCTGGGCTAAAGCTCGTTTGGGAATGCTCACGGAAGAAAGCACACGCACACTCTAACCTCATTAAAACCACGAATTTAACTATTTTCATTAGATGAAATTAAATTCCTGCATGGACACCTCCATTCAAAACAAAAGCAAACAAATGACTTAAACTAAACCAACCTAAAGCCAGATTTCAACGTATACCTTCAGTTCATTTGCATTAACTTTCCTGAATGTTCTCGTATGGAAAAAACCCTCAGTTTTCAAGTTCTTGCTACCACTTCCAAAATCCTTCTGCCACCGTCTAAAGGGTCACCTAATTCTTCTTCCTTAGCAACGCCAAGACAGCAAACTTCACCACGATTTCCTAGAAATGCTGTCCTGTCCACCTCCAGTGGGAACAAGGTCCTTCCCTCTTTCTGTCTTTCCTTCTAATGAAAAAAAATTCATCTCCTCGCCCCAGAACAGGACGATGGTACTGAGCGGGTGCAAGTGCCTTTTCCAGAGCACGTCAACTCCCAGGGTTCAGAACCGCTTCGGTCAATCAAGGACGCTGATAAATCCTCACCTTTGTGTTCAATTATGAGGCAAAACCAGACAGATCTGTCCGAGCAACGGGGCCACCTGCACAGCTTTATCCTCCTCCAGCTGATAAATTCCAGCTGTACTCCCCCATGAGACCCAAAGCATTTAGGAATAGCCACTGGAAGCTGATTAGGACAAAGACAAAAAAAAAAAATCTAAGAAAACAACAGTTAGAGGATTTTAAGCC
>NW_010134015.1:17596-20857 GCF_000699245.1 Pterocles gutturalis | reverse complement strand
AGCAGGATTTCTGCTGCCAGGTACAAGATGTTCCCCTCTGCAGGGAACACGCTCACCCGGAACGGCGACAGCGCTGATGGAGAGGTCCAAGCGTGATCGAGCACCATCGCTCGGATGTGTGGGACCCGTGCAGGAGTACCGAATTCTAACCTACGCACAGAGCAAGAGCAAGCAAAGCCCCTTTAAACACACCTAGGACGCCTGAATTCCACTCACCATTGTTTCAACAGAAGGTTTCCTGGCAGGACCGAAAGGTTAGCAAATCATTACCACATCCTCGCTGTTGGCTAGTTCCTACAATGGATCGTCAAGCTTCCTCCCATTTACTGTCAATGAAGGGTTTGAGTCCTTCCTGCAGGGGAACACACCAATGCCCCAAAGCTCGACAGAAAGACCTTCCTAAGGAACGTCCAAACTGCAAACGCGTGGCTGGACTTCAACATCTGCCCAAACAAATTCCCAGCTTCACCGGATCTACCCAACCACAAACAGACCCTCAAGAGGAGCCTGAGCGGACCCCAGCGACACGTTGGGTGACAACCCAGCGTTTTGCTCCATAAAAATTCACTTATTTGCTCTCTGGAAGGAGCATTTCCATGCTCCTGTGTCCAGTTCACTGCCTACCATAGCTCCTGCCGTATTTTTTGAGCAGGGTGGAGAAATAAAGCAGCAAGCTCTCAGACACCAAAGCTCTGCTCTGGGATGCCAACAGGAATCAAACCCCACAGGACCCAAGTGCTTTTTGTCCGACAGACCGCCAGATACCGTAAGATTATTTCATAAGTGATGAGATTAAACCAAAAAAACCCCAAAAAACTCGTCCCCAAAGCTCCCACATGTCTCTTATTGGCATGGTATTCTGCTCATCTTCATCCTCTAGCTTCTCCAGGCTCGAGGAGAGCTGGTAACCCTTAAAACTAGAGGAAGGAACGAGAAAGTGTCCCTAAAACACACTAAAATTGAACGTAAAACTAACAAAATACTTTATCAGCTATGATCAAAGCTGGCAAGAGGTTTTAAAAATGTTTAGTGGAAAAGTTGGACGGGATATCCCTGCACGGGACCAGAAAGGTCATTTGAAATCCTCAGGTCAAGTACTCAGCTGGAAACGTCCTGGTTTCTTCAGGGAAATGCAGATAATTAAAGAATAGGTTGTTTTGAGAAGTTCCATTCTGTATTTACTGGAATTCATACTGGAGGCTGTGTTATATGGAAAATATTTGCCTATACTTGGTACTGGTGTATTTGTCTGTTTTCTTGAATGTTCAGACTCACAAGTGCTGAGCAAACCGAGCAAATGAAAGCTTACCCTTATTTGTGTTGGAACAAGGGAATTATTTTCAGAATTTAAAGCTTCTTGCAAACATTTAAAATTAGTAGCAAGAATTTCAATGAATATACAGAGAAAGCATAAAACCATGCTAACCCCAAGGCTGGGGTTAACAGGACATTTCGAACCCCCACGTGCAATTCCAGCCGGGTAAAGCTGCTGCACCTCAAAAATCAGCTGCAAAAATAAGAAGAAACAGAAATCGCCTAAAATTCCTACTTTTCAGAGTTGCTAATGCCCCAAACTCATCAAAGTTCCTCTTTAATTCATTGGTTGTGACTAGTTTATGTTTCTTTTGCCCATGCAGTGTGGTCCAAATATAGGCACCCTCCCTCCCCTGCCTCCTCCAGCTGCTCAGCACAGCTGGGCAAAGGATGGAGAAAAAAAAACAAGGGTCAGATCCCAATCCAGGAGGATGCTCAGTGCAAGCAGACCCAAGTGCTTGAGAAAAGGTGTCCTGCAGACCCGAACAGAACTTGATGATTGAGATTTCCACTTACATTTTCATTTTAAACACGCCACGCAGACGTTGCAAAGTCAAACAGAGACCAAAGCAAATATATCCCGTGTCTCGTTGGGACAGACTCCCAAGAGACACCCCAGAGTCCCCAAGTTCATTAGCAGCAAGATCTATAAATCCCAGGGGAAATAAATACCTCTGAATATACCCACAACAACTTCAAGTGACTCTGCGTGAAGTTTACCATCAGACAATTAGCCAAAGCTGGCCCCAGAGAGCACCACGCACACTAGGTAGAGACAAAAGCCTTCTCCCAAGACATTCCACTTTTTCAAGGCTTGTATTTGCCTCCTCCCAGAAACACAGCACTAAAAGGCCTCCTGAATATTCTCTTTTTATGCCACATCATTACTTACGGAATTAAAACACCGTCTCTCCCTGCAACACAATTTCCATCTGCAGCTTCAAGCCTCCCAATAATCCCATTTGAAGTTGAGGACAGCGATGGGATGGAGTCTGCCGAGACTCCAAGATTACAGATCCTATAATAATTTTTGTTGACCTAAACTACAAAACCTTCCAGACCTTTTTATACCCCATGAGCCTCGGAGACAGGCTGCTGGTTTGGCTATTCAAATACGACGTTCTCAGCAAAAGAAATCCCACGCAGATCCGCAACGACTGAAGCAAAGGTTTAGCTCTCTGCTAACGAGAGGTGTGAGCAGCCACCACGGCAATGGTCAGCTGCCGAGGCAGGAAACGCAGCCACGGTGATGCTTCTGGAGGACTGGGGAGCTGGAGACCTACCAATTACTCTGTGAGCTGTAGTTTGTATTTATTATAATCTATCGTTCTCCTAACACGCATTAATGGATGCATATTCTCACTGTAATATTAAAGCACCTACAAATCCCAGCCGTAACACGGTGCAAGCAGCAATAAAACGATAAAGAGCTTTTATGTCAGCCAAAAATGCTAAGCTGTATATTTTCAAGTTTTTAATTGCTAAACTGCAAAATACATACTGGCTTCCTTGTTAGTAATTGCATCGTTTTAAGTGGGCTATTACCACACCAGCGTCACTTCCTCGGGAGCTTAACTTTCCAGGGTCAAAACCCAAGAGTGTCCCTATAAGATAGAAAAGTTTTTATTAAAAATGTCAGCTCAAAATACCCTTGATACTAGTGAAACTGTGGCTGAGTTACAGAATTTCAACATTCCCAGCTCCTTGCTAAGGAAGCGTCGGAAGCATACAGAATTTCACATCACTCCACGATCCGAGCACTGAAGACACCATCCCCTCGAAATCCAGAAACCAGCACCTTCGAGTGGAGAGAGTAAGACACACGATGAAGTTAAAAAGAAAAGCAGCGTAGCCTAACTGAAATGCTTTGTGCCTGCAATGTAAAGCAGAAAGTCAGTCCCTATATGGACAATCGCTTGTATCAGCAAAGCAGAAGGCAATTAAACT
>NW_010134015.1:0-17565 GCF_000699245.1 Pterocles gutturalis | reverse complement strand
TCATCAGGATGTCCCCCCACAGGCACGAGAGCCCGGCCAGCCGTGGAGCCTGTCCTCTCACGCGTGCCTGGATCTTCTGATCTCACTGAGCCACGTTTATCAGATCCTCCTGAATCAAACACAATGTATTTGTTGATTCTTAGAAGCTGAATTCATTTGGAAACTTAAACCGAAAACAACCCAGCGCCGTTTCCCCAAGAGGCAAGGCACGGGGAAGGCAAAGCACCGAGGTGCAGCTCCCTGCTTTGGAGCGGCTGCCAGAAAGCTTCCGATAAAGAGGAACTAGGCAAAGGGAGGAACGGAGCGGGAAATGGCACACACAGAGCCCAACCGGACACCCAAACCCCCCTCCTGCGCCCTCCACGCTCCCCAGGCTGCGGGACGGCGGATGGGGGTGACGCTCGCCAGCCCCACGGCGATGGGCTGCAGGCATGGCGCTTCACCAGGATTTTTTACAGAGCCGCTATGAGAGCGGTCACCGGCTTTTCAAATCCATCTTTCGTCTTCATTTGTCCCCAGCATGAAGCTCCTTGGTGGGTCTTTGAGACCATCCACAGCAGCAGCGAACAGTTCATGCAGAACTCCCTCCGGGGATGTTTCATGCACAGGGCAGTTTCCATTTCTGCAAATTTTACTCAAGCCAAGGGAAATTTTTTTATTTCAACTCAGTAACTTCAAGTAAATCTTTCCAGACGTGCTTCAGAAGAGTCTTTGCTTCCCAGTGTTTTTACTGACCCTGTATTTGCAAAAATAAACCTTTAAACTCCAAAAGAGCAGATGCCCCTGACACGACACCTGATACTCCGATCATCCTTCGCACCAGCCCGCAAATCTCGTGACAGGTCGTTCGGGAAGGGAGCTCCAGCTCGCTGCACACACTGGAAAATCCTGGGACAAACCACACATCGCTCGCGATCACGAAGCCAAGATGCTTGGCCAGCACAAGGTGCGGTAGTTTTCCACTAGAAAGAGAAGCTACGTAAATACGCAGTTTGGGCAATGCCTTTCAGGAAGAAAATTAAAAGGAGGCTCAATTCCTTAGAGAAATAATTATTGTCACTTGGTGTTGAGTTTGCTCTGATCGCTGTAAAGCAGGCGACTGTTTGGCTGTAGGAGAGCCTGGCTATGGCAGAGACCAGTTTATCCATCAAACCGATTCCTTCCCAAGAGCCAGGACCACCAAACGACTTCGTGCAATCCCTATTCCTGAATTTCTCCAGCAGCGCAAATACAGCAACTGACTCTTTCAACTGCACCGAGACGGACACAGAACTGTTCTGTATTAAATTCGGACAAACACACCGTCTGAAACGGCTGCGAGAGATGCTGCAAGGACGCAATGGTCTGTCTCCAAAGAAAACTCAAGCTTTGTTTTCGCAGAGAACGGCCCCAGGACTTCCAATGGCCACCGAAGAGCCAAACCTTCCTGTCCCCGGAGAAGGGCTCACCCGGGAGGGGACAGGTTCCTGCAGAGAGAGACACTGCAAGGGGAGAACAAGCCCCAGGGACAGACACAGGCATAGCCTCGTTCGTTTTAAGAGCTGCCCCACTTCTGTTCTGAACACCACTTATTTTTTTTCCAATGGCCAGTCGCTCACTGGATCCCATCGCTGCCGCTTCCAAGAGGTCCAGCATCGCTGCTCGAGGTGATCGGAACCAAGCGGCTGCAGCTCTCCGCCTGGCCAAAGCTGGAAAGCAACACAATGCCGTGCCAGAACGAGAGGGGACTCTGAGGTCAAAGGGAACGTGCATTGTAAGAAACAGGACAAGATGAAGGGTGGTTTTGGGGCAGAGGGCCCCCAGCTCCCAGTTAACTCAGAGGCACTGACGTATCTCCAGCACCCATGGGACGTCAGCCCCGCTTGGGAATCCAGGTTCGGAGACCGCGGGCACGTTTCCCAACGGTGCAGCACTCCTATTTTTATTTTCATTTTCATGTTTTTTTATCTTGGCTTTTCCGGGGAGCTAAGGGACACCTACTCATTAAGCTATAGCAAGAGAGGCAATAACCATAAAGTCTCCACTCTTTATGCCTGACACCGGACAGCCACGAGAGCTTCACGGTGATTATCTGCGGTGCAATCATCACAAACTCCCACCAATTCCACTGCTAACAGGACGGGGCTACTCAGAGAGCTTTTACTGTCAGAAGACCAACAGCCAGCTCCCACGACTCCTGAAAGAAAGGCTTTTTGGGGGGGGGGAAAAAAAAAAAAAAAAAAGGACCCTTTGCATCCCCAGACAGCTTTCAGTGTCTAGTACGACTGTTCAAAGCGGTCTGGTAATCAATTAAAAATGTCTCTAATGAAAAATTATCAACACACTAAACATCACGCCCATTTTTTAATGCAAAAACCCAGAAGGTCTCCTTCACACCAACTTAAAAAACCCGAGTAGTTTTGATACAATTACCGCATCTGTCTGAAAAGGAAATTCCATTTTTTGTGTTGTTGGATTTTCGGCATCCGTTACCCGTTACAAAGGCTGTTCCAGACCCTCCCTGGAACCGAGAACCAGTAGCTCTCAAAGCTATTTTTATTTTATTAGTCAGCGTTCTTGAATCAAACCTGTCCATTTACCTTTCTCTCCGGGTCTCGCCCTGCTCTCTTCAGCCAAGACAGAGGCTCCAGCGTCCCTTCCCCTTTCCCACCAGCACACTAGAAACCAACAACATTCTGCCCCAATGGCCATTTTTATCACCGTTTTTCTGTAACTCGGTGTAAAAGCAATAGAAGGTAAAACCGGGAAACAAGTTGAAACGACATTTCCCTCGTTCAAAGATAACGCTGTGCCGGCAAATTCATCGCAAAAATTTAAGCAAAAACCTAGAGATAAGTTCCAGTGTTCGGTCACTCGTAAGCAATTGAGTGGAGTTTAGGGAAAAATCATTTTATGTTAAATTAACACATCCCAAAGCCCACCTGTTTTAAAAAATAACAACCCTACAGCCGCTTGCTTATATGGGATGAAAAAAAAATTTTTTTTTAAAATAAAAAAATTAAGTCAGAATTGAAGCTTGCTCACACGGCCTGAATGTACCCCTTTCGTACAGAGCAGCACCGCGCGCCTTTCGGCACGGCTGAATCTGTTCGCAGCCACAACCACCACGCCGCACCGTAAAGATACCGCAGGAAAAACGGAAGGTAAATATTGGTATATCTAAAGTGCAGGTAAAGGAAAGCAAAGGCTCTCGGGTTTGTTTTGTGAACATGTGGATTTGCTTTCAAACAGTTAATGCTATTCCACAAAGAAATTTCCTGTTCTGCCTCCATTCGTTGGAAATACTAATAAGCGTAATAATTATTAAACATCCTCTTAAGGGACGTTCAGCAGTACGGCTTCAGCGTCTGTCCGCGTTACAAGAAATTCAGAGAGCCCCCAGTCTGGCGAGAATCCCATTAAGCCATCCATGCTCAGAATTCCCTGGGTAATCGTCTCTTGCATGCAACACTGCTTGTTTTTGCAGCAGAATTTTATTGTAGCTATCAGATGATCTTTTTAAATTGGGAAAGGGCTGGAAAAAAAAAACCCAACCCAACAACTGGCAGAAGGAAACTGAATCATCCAAAATTCCCAACTCTGCTAAAGGTGAACAGAAGTTCTGGTTTTCCCTAAAGGCTTTACTTAAACAGTTTTATGAGCCAAGAATCATTAAGGGGTTTAAGATTTTCTCAGATTAATATTTTAAAAGCCGTTCCTCTAGTACAAGACACCTTGAATGAAGGCTTCTGTGCTTCCTCTGAAAGAAGACGGAGGTTTGCTAACCGTTTACTAGATGCTGGAGATGTGGCCACCTCTCAAAGGAAACCAAAAAGCTTGTGAAAATGCTGAGGAAAACAATTTCAGTCACAGAAATCACTTGGCTTGCCATCGTCTGTCTTAGAAAAGGCACTTTTCACCGATCAGCCCTTCTGAAGCAATACAAGCAAGACCGCTTTCGGTCCGGTTTGACACTGAAGTTGGGTCTGTGAACATGAGGATGGAGGGACCTTTGGTCCAACTTCCCAAAAAGGATCACGGCAACTCCCCAGCATTTCTATTCCTGACCCTTCCCACCCTCAATGGGCTCAAACTCAAAACACGGACACAACTAAAAATTATCATCAAGAAGCTTCATTGAAAAGATCCAGAATTAGCAACTAAATAGAGGGGAGATGAAGATTTGTCTCCCCAGTTCTGCAGGACGAGACTTCCCTAGTTCTGCTGCTCAGAGCTGAACATCCCACCGTGAACACTCACCTCCTCCCCTGGCTGGTTACATTCTGCTTAAATGTTCAAACATCACACCTTATTCTGCCAAACTCCCCTCCTGACCTGTGTGGGGGTCAGCAATTGAAGCTGGAGAGGGCTTGTACCACTGCAGAGGAGATGGAGCAACTCCCCTTTAGTTCTCACTTTGCTACATCAACATAGCACAAAGGTCTGTGAGCCAAGCATCTTCCAAGACAGCCATAAAAATCAGCATTCGAAGCAAAACACAAGAGGTAATGTTGTTTGGTTTTTTTTCTGAACAGTTACGTTATGAAAGCTGCTTACAGACAACCCTGCATCTGGCTGGTCTTCACCTGCACTGTACCAAAATCCGCAGCTATCAGAAGAAAGTGTTTCCCAGATTAATATAGAAAAGCGTGTGTCATGATAGCCCATCTTAAATAACTCTTCCTCATCCCCACCATAAATCAAGAAAGTTTCCGTAACTGCCCAGAACACCCAGGCTCTTCCACCCGAGGCCGTGCGGTGGAAGTGATGGAAAGTGACTGCGGCACCGGATTTAGAGTCAAGGCTTGTTCCATCCGCCCTGCGCCAGGAGCTCTCCTTGTGTGACCTTACACAAAGCGTTTCACCTCTGGGTTGAAACTCCTCCATCTGTGCTAATATTTCCCGGGTGGTACAGGGAGACATGGCCGCTTCCCGCAGGATTTACTGAAGATGTTTCAGGTCCTGGATGGCACCTGGTGCCTCCACACCCAGGGCGCCCAGCCCAGCGATCCTCAGACCCTAGACGAGCTTCACATGAAAGAAGAAAACTGAGTGTATTAAGAACAGCTTAATAAAGCAACTTGCCATTCTGGAAAACTTCTTGGAGATGACAGCTCAGGCAGAATTGAAAAACCACAACCCTTAAGCTATACTGAAAAGTCAGAATTCATTTAAATACCACTTATGCGAGAATGCCCAAGAATTCCAATATTGCCAGCTCGCTCCAAGTCCGTCTGAAAGAAAGGAGTAAGGATACTCTTAAATTACACCAGGTTGCCGAGGCGCTCAGACTTCAAGCCCCATTCCAATAATAGTCTTATAAAAACACCGAATGGGTACAGTCAGCTAGAACTCTCAGTTAAAAATAAATATTTTAAATTACTTCTAACATACCCACTTTACTGTGTTCCTCGCCAATCTACGGGTTTCCAATTACTTGATTTTTTTTTTTTTTTAAAGCTATTTTTCTTTCACCCATAAGGTTAAAAAGCCCCTCAGACAGAAAGAGAAGCTGGTTAATTACAGGTAGAAAACTGGCTGCAGACAAACTGCCAGCAAATGCACAGTTAGAGAGAGAACGTGGAAAAAATCTGTCAGTTTGGCATCTTCGGCATGATATCTAACAAAGAGATAATTCACCTTTTCAGACCCAATCAAGGTAACGTTGCTTTTAGAGCCGAGATGTTATTTTTGAGATGTTTTACCAGCTCCGTGTCAGGCTGCTCGTGCAGAGCAAGACGAGACATTTATTATGTTAAAATTAAAGCAAGCCATGAAACACTGAGCAACGCTGGGTTACAACTTATAAAACAGGAATAGTGAAATAGCAGCAGCTGACAGTCGTTTCTGACCTAGTTTTAACTGGAGAACAGTCAAAGAGCCGAAAAGAGCAAGGCGAGGCTGAAGGTGCTGAAATTCCAGTACTGGAGCTTGACGTGCAGGGGAGCAGGACGAGAGCGAAAGCCCTCAGACATTCAAACTACCGAGGAAGCTTCCCAGAGACCAAGGAACTGAAGGTTCAAGAGCTTTAGTTCAATGTCAAGTGACATCCTGGGGAGGAGGGATGGGAGGGTTTACGCAAGACGGCGAGGAAGCACCAAAGGCGACACGGGACCTCCTCGCCGACCTGCTGAATGGGGGCTACAGGGCAGAGGGAAGGCAAGGCTAGGAGATCACCTACAGTTCTGAAACGCAGGAAGAAATCATTCTGAAACAGCACGTGTGTATTTGGGAAGATATTTTAGTTGCTTTTCTTCTGAGAATGCCAATGTGCTGTCAAACACCTGCGCTCGTTTGCATAATGAGAGAAAAATTAAAACCCCGTTAACGCAAGTGAACTGCGAGAAGCGGGGTACCGGGGGTTACCGAGAGATGGAGGGGGTTTGGTGCAAGAAAGAAGAGTGAGCCCATCCCAGCAAGCTGTCCACGTGTCTCCCTCCTGCTCCTCTCTATTCTGCTGCTCCAGAGGCGAATAGATTTCCACGAGGCAGCTCCACGCTGGTTTTAAGCCTCATTAAGTAGCAGTATGTTGCTGGCCTGACATGTCAGATTTTTAAATGACCTTTGTACCAAGAACAGCGTTACCAAGCTGCTAAGAACAGGGAAAAAAAAAAAAAAAAAAAGTTGGTTTCCATGATTAGGAGAGATATGTTCTGGCTGTTTGCATTTATTTCAGTTAAAAAAAAAAAAAACCCCACCTGTCAGTAAACCAAGCCATAAAAAAAAATAATCGGAGAGCAATTCTCTTTGAAGGGCAGCTGTGACGGCATCGGCACTGTTGGCCATTCTTAGCGTCATACTTATCGCACAAGGTAAACAGGAGGGACCATCAGTTAATGAACAACACAACCCTAAGGCTGAATTTTAAAGAGTGTTTTCTCCACTGCAATCTTTTAATGAAAATACAGCCAATTCTAACTCACCGAATTTGCTTACGAAAGTCTGATTTATTTTAGGACACATGAAGACATCAGGGCTGATTCACTCACCTATGTGCTCATAAGATGGCTTAAACGTGCCGCTGAAACATCACTGTAATCCTTATCTTCCACACAGCTTTACTACTTTTCTTGCAAGAGCAAAATATAGAAAGGCAATTTAGAGATCAGATTGACTAACTTGTTCAACCATCCCAGAACAAATCTCACCCAACACACACACACTGCTGAGCCCAGGAAAACAAGCCTGGACCAGTTTTCTCCTTGTGCCCAACTATATCCTATTGACACTTACAGGGAAGCGTAATTACTAGTCTGCCCAAGTTCTTCTTAAAACAATCTTCAGCCATTCCTCACGGAGCCGGAGCCAGTCCTGCTGGAAGAGGCTGCGATAAACCACAGCCAGCAGAGCCTGGATCCTACAGAAATCCCAGAGAAACCTGACCACCAGCACCCCAGGAGCCAGATCAACCTCAGATGCTAAAGCGAGACGCTCAGACACGGCTTCTTTTGGCTTTCAAGAAAAACAGAGATGCTCCAACCAGAAACACAACCCAACAGAAATTCGGTATTCAGAAGTGTCACTGACATCTCCTACCATCACGGGGGAGCTGGCCATAAAATAATCACAAATGCCAGGTTTTTCCTATCACTGAGAGAAGCTGCCCACAAAAAAATCCAAGACAACCCCACTGGATTTTCTACTGTGTTAGAACCTCTGTGTGTTACATACCCTCTACTAACACAGCACTGCCAACAGCCTCCTCGCAAACACCATCTTCCAGGGGCGCTTCCTCGCTCCAAAAGCGAAGGCAGCTGCCTGAAGAAGCCACTGCCGAGTTAAACGAGGTACTCCCTTTCCTTGGGCGAGCAGCACAGAACCCGCACTGTTTCAGCTACGTCTTTATTTGCACTGCCAGGCTGGTTGGTAACAAACCTGCTCCAAAAATAAAGCGACAAACAGTAGAAGAAAGAACATACTCTTCTAAACTGGCAAAAAAAAATTAAAAAATCTACCTCCACACACAAGAAGAAAAAAAAAAGTCAGATGTTTCTTTGCTCCCCGCAAGGACACCTGTGGAAGTTCAGGTTACACCAAATTCCAAAAATGAACAGGAAAAAATTTCAGATAAGAAGAGTAAAAACATACCACCTCTGCTGACTAACCAGAGACTGACCACAGGGCTGCAAAAAGACCCCAAAGTCCCGAGAGATTTTGGACGTGAAGACAGAGAATCTCTCTTGCCCGACAGAGTGGAGGCAGCTCATCTAATTCCTCCATGCAAACGAGGTGGTGCGGCCACCGAGCCGGCACTTAATTGTCTGACCAGAATTTTTGCTCTAAATATAACAATCCGTGCGAGTTCTAGTTAGCTGAAAGGTTTTGCTGAAAGGTTTTGCTTTCTTGACCGAGCCCACCTGAGGTTAGAATAAGAGTGTGCTTCTTCCTGCTGTCAGCGTCCATAAATTTAGTCTTAATGACAAGTAAAAGGCCCTTACAGGGAGTTAAACGGCCCTAATTGTACCCCAGAGCTCAAACTTGCAGCAAGAAGCAGACGGCACCTCCATTAGCGACAATGACTGCAGAGAGTCAGCAGGAAGGTCATGGAAACAGGCCTGACTCTATAACATCCAACCTTCCAGGTAACAAATCCCTTTTTTTTTCCTTCACGTTAAGAAATCCAAAAAGAAAGCGTTCTGTGTTCTAACACGGTGATAACTACTTTATCCATTTGAATGCATTAAGAACAAAGTGCTCAAACAATTCATAAACCATTTCAGAATCACGCCTCTAGAAAAATGTTTGCAATTGGTTTTAATCACCGCTCCGTTCCACGTCGAGTGCGTATTTCAAACAGATCCAAGATATCCCATTTACGTTCATACAGCTTAAATATGTTTTACTTTCTCCATTACTACCTCCCCTCTTTCCCATTTCCACATTTCTAAAGATTAAACAAAAAGCCGCTTCCTGAGCAAAGCTGCGTGTTTCCGGACTCTCCATTAGCACAGGTCTGCTCCCAGACTCCAGGCTGGGTGAACTGGTTTATTACGATACAATTGCTCGGCTGCTTCGTTCTCCTTTGGAAAACCACACTCGATTTCTGGAAGAAAGACGAGGATTAGCAGCCATCCATGACATGTGTCAGACCACTGCTGAGGTGCACAGGAGCCAGGAGATTTCTGAAACCGCACAGGAGCCATCCTCACCTCTTCAACAGCAGCAGGGAACTTGAACCAAACTAGGGCAGGAAGAATTTCAGAGCTTAGAGCAGGAAAAAGCAAATGGGAAAAGTACCAGCAACTTCCCTACCAAAAAATCCTGACCGTGAAGAGCCCATATATATATTTTTTTTTTATTTAATATCTATTGAGAGAGAAGGAAGCAGAGCTGTGGGCAGGACCACCACGCTCCCACCAAAACACGGCTGCCCTGGCAAGCACGCAGAGGGGAAGCAGAGAGCAAGGTCGGCATCGCAGGTGTCACCGAAAGCACTTTTCAGAAGAAATTGGTCAGCAGAGCTCCCACGCACTTCTTAAGAGCCTATTTATGGGAGTAGAAGTTGTTCTTAATTCTGCAAGAAGCAGCAGCAGAGGTCACGATCCGGCTGAACACCCCTGGAAGTGTGAACAGGTGCCATCAGTATTTTCAAAAAAAATCTATTTTAATGACATAGGAAGTATCGTTTCAGAGCAAAGTCCTGCTCGGCCGGGTCTGGCATCAGAGGCTGCTGGAGGAAGTGAAGCCACCCTGTGACAGGAGGCTGCTCCGCTCTCCGACCTGCGTCACCTTCTTCCCGGCTCCAGCATTTTACAGCAGTTTCATTCTGAATCACGAGTTTACGCCTTCGTTTTGGGGCAGCGTGCTGAAGCCCCACAAGTCAGGGAGTTAATGAGTTGCCACCACCTAATCAGCCCGGCCACACCACACCTCCGGCAAGTGTCAGACGCACAGGGAACAACTTCAAAGGCCAGCAGACCTTCCTCTCTCCCTGTGAGCAAGGGTTGCTCCCTTCTCCAGCCTCCCGATGGCAAGGTGAGCCCAGCGAGAGCCGACTGACTTGCCTTATATGGCTTCCGAGGCACAATTTCCGCTTGCCCAAGCTCAGGCAGGGTGGAAAAATTTGCTTCCTTGCTACTCCGCCCATCCTGGGCTCTGAAAAAGCATCCACCAAAATCCTGGATCTGAAAGGAATGGAAGAATTTACACCGATGTTTGCACGGAGCTCAGCTGCCTGGAAGAGGTAAAGCCGCGGCTTTGGCAACGCGCTGGTCAAACACCGGGGGAGAAACAGGAGCCGAAGAGCTGATCGATGCGCAGGCAGGGATGCATAGAGAAGCTGTAACCGCAGCTTTTATCCTTTGCATACCATAGAACCAATTTCTCTCGCTATTCAGATGCACTCAAGCCTTTTCAACTTCAGGGCAGCCAGCTTTACAAGCTAATTATGAGTTGGGAATATTATTTCCTTTCACCAATTTATCCATAATACACTTTACTATACACCAGGAATCTTGTTTTCTCAATCAAATGCATCAGCTGAGGTTCACACTCTCTTTTCTGCACAAATCCGTACTTCCTCTGGCAGTTACTGTTAACGTGACTGACGCCTGTCCTACCTCCTGGTCACAGTCAGGTTAACGTCACCGAGGTCCTTGTCATTATAAACCTCTCTGAGCATCACAGAGGAACTCTCAGGCTTAGCAAAGAACCCTCCTGCTCACAGAAACACAGCCACCTCCACAGTCCTGAGTATCTGCAAGCGCAAGAAAGCTACAAATGAAGCACAGGGGATGCAGTCAGTCAAAAGGCTTCTTCACTCACAACTAATCCTCTTCCTTTGGGGACTGTCAAGTTTTTCAGTTTCTAAAAATGCGTGTGTATTCCCTTTTTCTAGCCCTGATTGCCCTTCTTTACAGATTTTTCTCAGTGCAAGAACCAGGGAGAGATGGATCTCCAGCCATCAGTGGTTTGTCTTTGCTGGTCACCAAATGGCAGAACCCGGCTCGTCCGCACACAGAATCTCTCAGAAGAGAGAAAAATGGTGGCAAAGGAGCTTAAAAAAAAAAAACAAACTTAAGTTCTGCCGATTCCTTTGTTCCCTTCTTTTTGGGGACTGGGAAAGACAGAAACACAGCCCGTTTGATTTTCTCATAGAAACCAGGAGCCAAAAACAACTGAAATGAGCGCCGGAGCTGGAAAGGTACAACTAAACTCACACAAACATAAAGTCTAGACACTGAAATGTGGAAATATGATTCAAATAACCACAACTGGCACATAACGTATTGATTGCAGCCCATCACAGAACAAGCCCTCAGTGGGTAAGAACATAGAAGAAAGATTAAATTAGCGCCTTCCACCTCGGTTTGAGAAAATATGGATCCTTTGGGCACAGCGATATGGCTGGAGCTAGCATTTCTTCCGTCCTGCTGGGCTTTTTGCTAAGCTTTCAAGTAACACGTCTGCTCTTGCTAAAGAATGACAATTAGCTTCAATTATCCTTGCAGCACGGATCCTGTACGAACAAAACTGCCACGGGTGTCAGGTGGCCGCTCTTATCAAAGGGCAGCCTATCAGCTAAACCACACCGAGCTCAAAATATTTGAGCCAAGTAGTCGAGAGGATGTTTGTACTGATGAAATCTAACTACTACAAAGGTTTAGGCAACTGGCTGTTCTTAGGAAGTTTCATGGCACTTGTTAACCCCCATCACGTGCGGGCACAAACCTCAAGTCTGCAGCTAGAAGTAAACCCAGCAGCGTGATGTGGGACGGGGGACGAAGCCAGGAGCACAGCTCAAGCCTCTGCTCACCCTGCTATGCACAGATTGTCCTTTAAGGTGCTGGATCCGGCCTTTTCCCCGCGATAACCTGCTTTCCTGCAGAGCAGCACACCCCAGGACCATGCCCAGAGCCTCCCCGGATGGCTGCAGGTTCTGCAAAGAGCGGTGGCAGCTGGCCTGAAGATACTCTGAAGAAAAAGTAAAACATTTTGGTTTCCATGAATGCCTCAGGCTAAAGCATTCTAAAAACAAAAGCCAAGAAAAGTTCTGCTGCGCAGGGGGCGAGCAGAGGGTTAACAGCAGTCAGACGGTCCCAGATCAGGGAAGATTCAAGGTGGGTGGAGGTTGGCAGCTCAGGAAAGTCCTGCTCGCAAGCAGTGACCTCTTTTTGAGTTAAACAAATGCTGGTTTCTTTAAATTAAAAAAGGCACTAGTCCAATGTAAAGAAAGGAGAGACCAAGCGCACGGAGCGGTGTTTTTTCTAGACTGCCTTTTCGCTGGAGCGATGCGAAAAGGATTGGGTTTTGGAAGCCTGCTTTCCCACTGCAGCAGCGGTACACACGGCCGCTCTGCAAACCAACCGCTCAGGGGTTTATCAGGCTCTTTCTTATATCAATTCTTGGGGAAAAAAAAAAAGTCAAAAGGCAATACTAGGTTACCATGGAGTGCAGAAGTTGCTTTATGGACATGGGATGTTTCTAAGCAACGCAGGAGCTACTACAGAAAACTCTTCTTATCAGCAAATCCAAGCTCCTTTCCTGGATAATGCATCTGGGTCAAGCTACGGCACGTTGAATGCAGAAGCCTAGTTTTGGTGATGTCTCCTCTGTATCCACCCTGGGTAAAATATTAGCACAGTTCAGGTTATCAGGCTTTTTTGTTTCATTAGCATGAAGTTGACTCCAGATAATGGTTTCTCCAGAAACAACATTAACCTTCATTATTCAGAGGTAACTTGATCTCAACCTTCCTGACGTTATTGCGCTCAGCTGATGACCACTTTCTTCCCTCAACTTCTCCTCTCACTTCCCAAAACCCAAATAAAACTAGAATATTACACGACCGTGTTGGCAAACGAGGGTATTCAGCGCAGGATTCCAGACACACGGTATCTCTTCAAAGTCCACCCAAGCCCGTGCAGCCACTCCATCCATTCAAATGCATTCTCTCGTGCATTAGCAGCAAAATCACTAAGTCAGCCAAAATGTATTCTTCTCCCATGGCTTAGCTGGCACAAATTAGTGCAAGAGTGACGCACGCAGTCTGTCCCTTCCCATTTTTCAACATGCACAAACACCAGGGATTTGGAGACGCTTCACAAGTTTATGCTCACAAGCTACAGGCAGAGCTTAAATTGTTTAGGAGATAACGCGGTCATTTACTAACGAGACCTCAAATGCTTTTTCAAACAAAACTTCCCCTCCCTCCCCAGTCATAAAGGCTCTTCTGCTCTCCCAACAGAGTCGGCACTATGCAACTGAACTATTTCAACAGTCACCAGCCCTCTGCCAAGCAGCACGATGACAAAAACCAACTCAACAGGACAGAGCACTTCAGACAGGTTCAGAAAAAAAAAAAACCCTGATGGTGGAGGATCACCTGTAGACTCTAGGAGCCGACGGGCTCAGGGCGAGCGCAGGAGCCGCTCGAGACAGGACTTGCCGCAGCACACGCAGAGGTCACAGCTTTCTTTCCTCCCTTTGCTGCTGTTTAAGTTGAATAAGAAGCCAACTACAGAACATGCTGAAAAGGAGCGAGGGTTTAGTCTTGCTGGGTGAATACAATCGCCAGGATCCAGCTGCTAGAGCCATTGAGACGGGGGCCAAATCGCTCCACCTATGTATCTTAAAAAAACCAAACCCACCAGCCTCATAAAAATCATCTAAAGGGTTAATCCTCAAGCTTGCTTCCCCTAGTATTGCTAGAGAGCAAGAAGTTATTAATGCCCAAATTTGACTTCTCTGATTAATGGTGTCGTATGATTTGCTGATAAAAAGCAGATCACATTTGAGGAAAAAAAAAACAAAAACAAGCAGCACGGTCAGTCACAAGGATTCTGTCACAAACTTTCTATTTTCCCTTGGCACGTCACCAATTAGACCTACTGCTTTAGTCTGCTACCACTAGGATAAAAAAAAAAAAGCATAATGGGTTTATAATTTGCCACCGAATCCCATAGCAACTGTACGTCACTTTCGATGTAAATTACAGACAATTCTTTCCCATGCAATTTCCAAACTATAGAGATGAATCTCTAATTTGAGCAGATCCAAATGGTATATGGTTGAGAGAGAGAAAGAGAGAGAGAGAAAAAGCTACCCTAAATAATTGAAAGGAAACTGCCCCGGGCCAAAAACATTCCTCCTGCACAATGTTAAAACGTCTCTTTGTCCCCTTCCTTGGGCTGGGAGGTGCCACATTCAGGTCAGCAGTCAGAACGTTTAGCAGGAGTTTAGCAGTTCGGTATGTTCTGCATATCCTGTCCCATTTTTGCTGATTGCAAGGAGATGTACGTGTACAATGAGCTTCCTCTCCAGCCAGCCTCCTCTGATTCATTTAGTCATGTCACCGACTCATGTTCCCGATGTCGTAAGAGCTTCAATTTTGACGGACTACAGCAGCAGCGAATTAACAGGACAGGAAAAAACAGGTTATGGGAAAGGAGGAATGATGCAAAAAGCTTTAAGATAATTCAATGAATTCTGACTCGAAAGCTGGATTGTTCTTCTCCTCCCGACACCTGCAAGCAGCGCTCAGTTCCCAAGCCAGCATGAATACGCATTACCCTGAAGACCCTGTAATGACGGCAAGAGCCTTCATTTTGTATTTCGTGCTTTAAACACAGCGAGATGAAGGCATCTGCAACAGCCTGCTCTAAAAGCAAAGTCTGAAAAGTTCTTTCAATAAGCGATGACTCCAAGGAGTAAGTTTAACCCCAGCCTTTGGGAAATCACTTCTGTCACGGTCGGTTTAAGAAGAGCACACGAGGCACCGGGAAGCCGCGTCCGTCAGACCGCGGTTCCGAAATTCAGTTCACAGGGGCAATGTGCTTCGGTTATCTCAGCTCAGCCCCCAATAAATATTTGTGCACCTGCCAAAGTTCACCACTGAACCCGTGGCTTCAGTTCAAACCACTCCGTGGAGCAGAGGCAGAGAGGTAGGAGGGGAGCAGGAGGCTCTGCTCAGCTGCTGCACCACGCACTGGCCGAAGCAGGGATGCTGCGACCCTCTCGACATCCTCTTAAAATCACCAGGCTGCCATGAAAGCTGGGACCAGGGCTGGCAGGTGAGCTGAGCCCAGCCTCCAGAAGGGTCAACACGGAAGAGAAATGGGTGTAACGGCACTCACGTCGCTCGTTATCAAAAGCTGATCCATCGCCCAAGCTCACCAGTACCGCTGCTCAAGCTACAGAGAGAGCTTTTAAATAAATGTGGGAATTTCCCGACTTTCACAGGTGAAGGGTTCCAGGAACAGCCCTAAGGCTGTTTTCAGGCCATGGGCACTGACACCATAACAGCACGAGGAGACACACCTACTGCCAAGGGACCCTCGGGTCTGCCATGCGGAATTTAAAATCCTGCCTTGAGGTTTCAGACCCAGAAACCCCCATCATGCTGCTAAAAAATGGGTTTGAAAAGCAAAGGCTGAACGCCACAGATGGAGACATAGCTAGGTGTATTTGGTGAGGACAGACACAACATCCCATCATCCAGTGTGGGGGACAGGGTCCAGGAGAAAGAATGAACGAGGAAAATCAGGCAGGGACACAAGGAGTTCCCTTGTACCCGGACACGGGCAGCCAGAGAGCTGCAGGCTGACACGAAGCGAGGGGGAAAAGTCATGCCCTGCTTTTTTTTGGGGGGGGGTGGGATGGTCTAAACAGAGCCTGGACGCACACCTGAAAGGAACGCAGAAAGCGGCAGGCTAAGGTAGAATGACACTCCTTGGAGAACCAAGAGTTGTTTGAGGTGAACGCACCAGAGCGGCTCCATTTCATCAGTGGACAAACTGACTCGGGACACATTTTCCACCGCTCAGCCTCCAGCCGCAGAGCTCAGTGCTCGCGGTTTCACAACTGCGTGGAAGCAGTTTCAGGGGCAGCAAGTTTCACAAGGAGCAGACGGGCGACATCTTAACATGCCCCCTTTGAAGCTGGTGTTATTTTTAAGACTCATATTTCTTTCAGGTGAGCTACCGGTGAAATAAATCATTTTACAGCCCGCAAGGAGCCGGCAGCCCTGTGATCTGGATCTCTTCAGCAGCAGCTCCGCGTTCTCCGCACCTGATCCAGCAGCACCTTGCTGAAACACGGAGTTGGGCATCAATGTGCAGACCTGCAGCTGTTTTCTTCCCCAGGACACGGATAATTTAGCAGAGACCCAAGGTGGAGAGTCTCCAGAAGCCAAAATATCGTTTCTCCACAGTCCCGCTGCCTGACGCGCACGCGGCGCAGCTCCACACCAAGAAGGCAACTGCTCTGGCACGAGGGACACTAAAAACAAATGGCAGCTCGCCCAGCTGGGTGATCATTTTTGGATTATGTAATCCCAATACATTATTATTAGACCAAGAACAAACTCAAGCAAGCAACTGAAGACATTACCCTGCGCGTTCTGGCAAAGAGACAGAGACTTGTCGCAGAAATCGCATCGACGCGCTATCCGGGTGCATAAAACAGGTCAGACTGCACGCATGTCGGACTGCAGGTAACACAAACAAGAGGATTGGATTCCAGGCCATTATACATATTACACAACGCTGTCGTCAGTTATACCACACTGAAAACCAAACCTAGCAGAAGAAGCTTTAGCAAATTTTTTCCATTTACCTACTGCAGACCAAAATTAAATCAGAGCCTAGACCGGACAAACACACGCTCCGAAGGTGTGTTATAACGTCGCTTCTTGGCATCGCCCAGCCGAGCGTTTCGGATGAAGCAGAGACGTTCAACAAGCTGGGGAAACTGTTTATAGAACAAATGCAGAATGAGCATATGTGTTTAATAGCCCACTAATTGTTGCGTTATTCACTGTACAAACAAGGGAGCTCTTCTGCCCTTATCCTTTCCTGCCCAGTTAATCACCAGTAGCCTTTGACTATTTCTCTTTTGGGTGGCGGTGAAGGAAGCAAAGTTCATTAGTGGCCGTTGGCCACCAAACAATCTAGACACCAGACTTCATTTAGAAAATAAACACCACTATTCATGTGTGACACCGACTCCGAATACCTTCCCAAAATATTTAACACAGCTGCCTGTAGTCTTCCTACTCTCCCTCCCCCAAAATAAAAGGCTTTCCTAATAGATAGGAAAGCTTTTTTTAAAAATATTTTTCTTTCCTTTTCAGAGGAAACAAGCTAATATCTCACTCTATCCAAGGCACTTATTGCTACTGACTTTGCATAATGCTGATAAACACTCATTAAAATAAAAGTTGATAAACCCTGGTACAGTAATTACCTTCGTCCTCATACAGAGATTGCCCAAGTCAGTGATGTGATGTAACCAACACCCAAAATTAAAAATAGTGTTGTGACAACATATGGTTTATCCTACAGAAGCTGACAGGCAGGACGCTCCTAATGACAAACGGGTTAGGTTCCCAGCTTCCCCCAGCTCCCTGGCAAGGTGAGGGGACAGACACGCTGCTCTTCTTCGCAGCATCAGAGGCGGAAAGAAAAAAAAAAAAAAATTACAATAAAAAGGACAGCTTTTAACCCGTCTCCGGTCCATCCTCACGACAGATGCCGAGCGTTGCCACTGTTCTTTATTTACGTGACTAAGAAGCTCTCTGGATGCATTTCAAGGAAATATCACGGAAAATAATCTGGAAATTTCAAAATACAGCCCCAGCCTCAACCC
>NW_010134014.1:0-290 GCF_000699245.1 Pterocles gutturalis | reverse complement strand
CAATGTCCCCCAATCCCGTGCCTCAGTTTCCCCATTTTTCTGCCCAATTTCATCCCCCAGTTTCTCCAACTTCATCCCTCAGTTTCCCATTTTTGTGCCTAATTTTCCCTGTTCCTGTGCCTCAGTTTCCCTATTTTTTGTCCCCCAGTTTCCCCCCTTTTATCCCCCAGTTTCCCCCATTTTCTCCCCAATTTCCCCCACTCCTGTGCCTCAGTTTCCCCAATTTTCTGCCCAATTTCCACCATTTTTCCCCATTCCTGTGCCTCAGTTTCCCCAACTTCATCCCCCAG
>NW_010134013.1:378-715 GCF_000699245.1 Pterocles gutturalis | reverse complement strand
AAGTGAGAGCAGGGTGCGATCAGGCAGCAGGGGCACGCGTCATTTGGGATGGCCTCCGATGGTGATGGGGATGCTGGTGCCACACGGCATGGGAGAAGTGGCAGGAGGGGAGGGGAGGTGAGGTGGGGAGCTGGAGGGGTGGCATGGGGCGTGCTCACCTCTAGGAACTGGGGATGTTTCTTGAGTTCATGGTCAAAGATGAAGTAGTAGCTGAAGGTGCCGAAAAGCAGGTAGAGGGTGAGTGCCCCCAGGTTGGTGATGACAAAGAGGCTGAGGAGCTGGCGGCAAGGCTCGCTCTCCGGCCAGCCAGCGGGGGACACGGAGGGCGGGAGGAGGG
>NW_010134013.1:0-249 GCF_000699245.1 Pterocles gutturalis | reverse complement strand
GCGCAGAAGATTGGGTGCCCGCCGGGACAGGGGTGGCTCATCTTCATGGGGAGGTTGGTCGTCTGTCTGGGTCACTGTAGCTGGGTCTGAGACCCGTCCGGGAGATGCAGGCTGTGGGGTAGAAAGAGCGCACGGTGGAAGATGCAGAGGCGTTGAGGCTGCCCCGTTTCTGTGTCCTCTCACGGTGGGAGAAGGCGTGTGCGGCAGGGTCCCATGCCAGGGAAAGGGTGCCAGCAGGATGCAGGTTTT
>NW_010134012.1:25981-26781 GCF_000699245.1 Pterocles gutturalis | reverse complement strand
ATGATTCTATGATTCTATGAAGGTAGAAATAAGTTCTGAAGTGGAAAAATGAAGCAGCAGTAATCCAGGTTTTGTTTGGAAAGTGGGCAATGAAAGAATCTCAGAGTCCTTCTGGCCATTATGGCTGACATTCTGCTTAACCCTGACACTCCGAAATTTGCATTTGTACTTTTGAGTTAAGCATCTATATCCCCATTAGCATCAGAGGAGGTGGAGTTCATGTAGTCAGAATGTCCTGGGGAGCTTTTCAGCTACCACCCACCAGTTATCAACAGTAAAGAGAGTGTCCTCCGGACAGCGGAGGTTGCCTACCCTTTTCTTATTTTGTTCACCAGTTTGGCTACATTTTCTTCATGACAATTTGATCTATTTCCCTTTTCAGACTCATTTATCAGATTCCCTGGAAAGTAATTGACATTTTCCATGTAATAGTTCCATCTTTCCACCTTAAAATTTGCTGAGTTTAAGAATTAATTTGTGAAACAAGATGATCTGAATGCTTATTACCTTGAGCAACTCTGAGACTCAGCCTCCATATAATAATAATAATAATAATAATGCTGGCTTGCAATATTCATAATAATAGCCCTGGTCCTTTGTGCATCTTTTCTACCTAGCAATTAGAGACATTTTTTATCATGAAAACACATACATTTTTAATGCTTGGTGTACACTTACATTTAAAAAAAGGAGCCAAATAGAGCCAAATTATTTTTGAGTCTATCTGTTCAGCATAACTTCTGTATTTCCATTAGCTTCTGTCCTGGATGTTTTCTGTTGTGGTGGCTTGGCCCTTGGCT
>NW_010134012.1:0-25752 GCF_000699245.1 Pterocles gutturalis | reverse complement strand
AACCAAACTACAATAATACTAAAAACAATACTATATACAAATATACAAATGAGTGATACACAGTGACACTGCCCCCCCACCTGATAACCAAAGGCTCAGCCCACTCCGGGCCAGCGATTCCAGCGGAGGGGGAAGAATGAGTGACACACAATGATACTGCCCCAGCCCCACTCGATGACCAAAGGCTCAGCCTGTTGCCAGCTAACGATCCCCAGAGCTACACTCGCGATTCCCCCAAGTGGAGGGGGGGATGAGTGCACCGCTCCCGGACGCAGTCACGGAACGGAGATAACAGCCCGAGCGGCCCAGACTGGGGTGGGGAAAATGACCACCTGGCCGCAGCTAACGATCCCCCTGGAGAGGGAGGATCCTGAAACTCACGGAGCGGAGATAACGATTCGGGCGTCCCAGGCTAAGAGGGAGAGAGCTGACCGGGGTGTGTGTGCAGGGCGGGGGAAAGGCCTTGGAAGAGCGATGCCGAGCCAGGAGAGAGCACCGAAAAAGCGGAGCGGAGGCAAAAGAGAACACTCTTCCGGGTGTTCTTACCTATATACTGGGAATGATGTGCATGTTATGGAATATCATTGGCTATTCTGAGTTTCAATTTTAACATAAGGGCAAGTCCTATGCTAGCAACCGGCTGTGCCTCTTTGCTCGTCTGCTGACCTTGGCAGCAGAACAAAACATTGGTCTTATTAACTTCTCCTGAGCCTAAATCCAAAACACAGCCTCTTGCTAGCTATTTATGAAGAAGAGGGAGAGAAAAGGAAAAAAAAAATAACAGAGTTAACTTTAAGTTAACTTTAACCCACGACATCTGTATAAACACTATTATCATGAAGATTCAATAGAAATTACTGTTGAATTTATGGGTTCATATAATAATATTGCTGTATGTTGAGAACTACTTTATCAGTCTTAAGAAACAAAAAAGCTTCTCATTTTGTGTTGACAAATAAGGCACAAAAGTTATTTCTAAAGCAGACTCTGAGAAAGGCTATTTCTGATAAGTTTTTTTGCTAAGATATGAAGTCAGCATTCTTGTTCTGCTTGAACTGGTTTTCATTGGCTGCATGAATTGTGCATGCAAGAAAATGGCAAAAAGCTATTTATTAAACATAGTTTCAGCTACAGCAACTGTTTATAATTTTGGAAGAGGCCAGGAAATTTATCAGGGTTACATGTCTGAACAATGTAAATTTTCTGTGTGATAATTTCTGGAGAGTAGCAAGGGCAGAGAACCACCAGGGAAAGGTAGCTGTGAGATAGGTATTATTGTCAGCTTTGGCAATTCGAATGCAATGAAGATGGAGGCAGCTGTAAGGCTGGAGGGGGCTGACTGAGCTAGATAACGGAGGTAAGGATGGGCTCAAGACTGTGTGGATGACAGAAGTAACATAAGAAACTTTGGGTTGAAAATAGACACAACAAAAAAATCTTTCCTTCATATCAGGAAAACTTCCTTTGAAAGTTATTTCAGATAAAGAGTGCTCTGTAATCAATATCTTAACTCCTGTAGGTCAAAGTATAGCTTTAAAATTGAAAATACGGTACCTACTCCTTTCTTTACCTGGTGGTTACCTCTTGTCCAAGGGGCTGTCTAGACACAGCAGGTTACTGCACCATTCCATCTATCCTAAACCCAACACACAGGTGGTATTCAGATATTCTGTAGTGGAGGCATGGCTAGAGAACAGTGTGGATTGTCAGAGGATGGTGAACAGTAGCAGAAATTATTCAGCCTGCTAAAATAGACACCACGACAAAGAAGTGCTGCACGGAAGATTCATACTGCTTCATTATGTTCTTGTCTTAGATGTATGATGAAAAGTTCCTTATCTTCACCTATGCTGGTATCTCCTTTGCATGCAGAGGTACTCCTGAGTATCTCTTAGCCACACATGTTGCCCTGTCTCCGAGTGGCTGTTGCGATGGGCTGCTGCCAGGACGGAGGTAGTAGGGAAGGAAGAATTGTTAGAGCTATACAGGGCATATGAAGGCTCAGTCTGAGGAAAAGCCTTGTAGGTATTCACCAGGTCTGTATGCCATGCTTACTGAGCTGGTTTACCTTTGAACTGTGTTCACAAGGCAGCAAAGCTTCTGTAGCAGAAGTAGACCATATTTGAAAAAAACAGTGGCAGTAGTTCAGGACTTTTGCATGCAAATGGATAGACTGGCTCAGCAGCCCCAGCAGAAGGCTCAGGCATTTCAGTGCATACAGAATTTGGTCCGTAGAGTCTCTAAATGAAGTAAGACAACAACAGGAACAAAGTGAGCTTATAATGTCCAGTGGAAGGATAGGCTATGATCCATTGTAATGTTTTAATTGTGGATCAACAGTCTATATTTTTCTTCTTGGGAGCACTCTAATCCTATCTTAACCAAAAGAATAATTAAATTCTGTACAATAAATTATACATCCTACATCCTACAAATATAAAGTACTACCATGTAGAGGTGATGATTTAGTTCTGGCTTACAGAATAAGACACTGCTATCTCAGTCAACAGTAGTACTTCCAGCAGAGGTTCTTTGCTGCACAGGACTATCCACATACAGCTTTGTTTACTTGGCATAATGGAAGAGGACCATAACACAAGGTGTTATGTCTTCAGGCAGCAGCTGCGTAATCTAAATTTGCAGTGTTAAACTTCCATATTTATTTTGCGGTTCACCTGATGAACTTGCCTCCTGTCAGGTATAACATTGAAGATTATTTTCTTTCTCCTGACATGCCCTCCATTTATCTGTTGATAAATTTATGACAACTTTTAACTACTTTTAAGTCACAAAATCTTACAACTGCATCACTCTTGAACTTTTTTTGTTTAAAGACAAGGATAAAAAATTGTAAGTATGCTTTGATTTTTATACTTTTCCTTTGTGTTAGTTTGTTTGTTGTCGTCTTTATGCCTGCACAGCAGTGCTAAATGCTGTAGAGACACACTCAAACAGAAAACAATAATTTTTGCATAGTTAGATGTCAGAAGAGTTATCATAGGAGCTGGGGGTGACCTGTAGCAAGATCTTGTAGAGAACGCAGAATTATTCCAAGAGGTAAAGGAGGAATAATTACCATGGAGATTTTTTTTCCACCTAGGACTCAGAGTTTGGTAAGGACTTGGTAAACACAAAAGTGAAGGGAAACTAACAATGAATGTAATCTTCTGAGAAAGCAACTGAGAGTTCAGTATATATGGTTGTTTCAGACTTTCGTTTTTTATTCCTTTGAGCTACTTGACCAGTATCACATAACATAGACAGAAAAACATCACTTTCAAGCTGCCTTGAACAAAGTTTCTCTAGTCAAGCAAAGATTTAAGTCAAGAGTCTGGAACTGTATCAAAACCTGCATTGACTCCAGGGTTTTTGTTTTGATCCCAGCAGTAGTATCCACGCAGTATTTATTTCTGTTGCCACTGTTACAATCAGGTTTGATTGATTAGATCTATTACTCTGAAACTGTTCTCAGGATCAAGCATTATTTCAGTTTCTGATATCACAGTGTATTTTTTTAATGGTAATGCTAACCAGTTTAAAGAACCGTTAAGGTCTTAATTCCTGAGCTGTTTTTTCTTCAGTTAAAGTTTCATACACACAATAGTGTTTGTTTGTCTGTTTGTTAGGTGGTGAGAGTTTTTTTAATATTGCAAAGGGTCACACAGAGCTCTCAAGATCTAGTTAAAACTTCGTTCCTTTAGCAAGATACACAGTCACCCTGATCCTAGATAGACACACAAGACACTATACCAAGTCGCTGTGAAAAAGGATTATGTTAGGAAATTTGTATTACCCAATGGATAAACGTTGGAATGAAATTTATGTTGGTTTTATATATATATGCACTCAATATATGTATTTATTTTATTATTGTCTTACAACTTTGCTTTCCCTCTACATATTATTCTAAGATGACATATTCACTGTCATCTTCTAAGAATATAGTTCAGTATTGCATTATTATATTTTTTTTTGACTGAAAGAAACAGTGACAGCTACACAACACCATTAATGGCCTATTAAAGCAGTTTTGCTGGTTCGTATAATTTATCTTTTCAGAAGGCCGATGGTAACTTTTACTTACATAAAAAGAAAAGAGGCAGTAAGTGACACTAATACTCTGTGTTCTTTTGCCTTTAGAAAAGCTTGTATCCATCATCCTGGTCCATTGTCTTGTATCATCATATTTATATAATCCCTTCAAACATCTCCTGAACATACAAGGGACTACAGACTAACTTATTTTGTTTTGTATTTTTTGGACAGAAAAATGTGTTATTTCAAAGAACAGGAGTACTTTATTAGTCTGTTTGATGGAAGTGAAATGAGAGGGACTGGACACCTGGTCTGTTCAATGCTATAGCTCAAAATAGACATTTCGTCAATATTCAGCATTCAGATTTCTTACAAGATCTTTTAACTGATTTTACCCTTGCTCAGCAAATGGGAGAAATAACATTTCTCTTTCTCTTTTCTGTTTTTGTTACAGTCCCGTGGGGTAAAGCGGCTGGCATTATTTGGAACAGTAGGCCTATTAGGCACAGTAATATGTGGCTAATTTAGAGGGTTGCTGCCCACAGAGGCTGTGACTTCTCACTTCAATGGGAACAGAGGTGTTTTGTTTAGTTTCTGATTTGAGAACCTGCTTGACATGTGTCACACACTGCCCTAGATGTTAAAGGAATCCTCTGACCTTCAAAAAGCAGGTAATTATTCAAAAACTCTCATTGTGTATCGTCAACATTTTATTTTTTTTTTATGTCTGTGACTAAGAAGTGAGGAATAGGTGTTTACTCCTAGATAAACCCACTAGGATTCTTAATGAACAACAGTAAACAATGAGATTTCCAGATGTTTCAGAACTTTAAGACATCAATTACGTTATGTATCTGAAGCTTTTCTTTTTCTAGTCACTGATGCAATGCACACACACTTTCCTTTCTTTTATCAGAGTTCTGTTGTGCTGAGGAGGATATTAATATCGATCTCTCCCACAACTTAAAAAACTCTTAAGGAACATTTATGCTGTTACGTGTAAAAATGCATGCCTAAATTAGTAGCATTCTTTTTCTTCAGCCTTACAGAAACACCTTCCCTTTTACTTTTAAAAACAAATATTGAAGCAATTCAGAAAAAACAGACCAAGAATGGCATCTAAACAGATAGACTACACCAAAAGGAAACATTTCCACTATATACTTAAAAGCAATACAGGTAAGTAAGATCAAAGATTTAAGCGGTAATTAGTTCTAAGTTTTGCAGCTGTTGGAGCTATAAGTGCATATTAATAACTCCAAGTGGCTTTAGAGTAGTTGATGAAAGAAATAATTTCTGTGACAGAGGGAGCTTCTTTCCAGGATCAAGATACGTTTTTTGCTTTAGAATCAAATCTGGCATATGTTATATTAGTTTTCTTAGAGTTTGGCCATCAAATTAACCAAATCCTGAGAAAAGAACAAAGCCTAGACCAATACATTCTTATCTATAAGTTCTAACAAAAGCATCATCACACAAAAGTGATAAGAAGTCTTCTAAGCATAGATGTACAAAACACTAAAGATATCTGTTATTATTTTGTGAACTAGTCGGAAGAAGCTTCCCATAGAGGAACAGATACCAGGGGACTTCAAAATTAGTGAAGAACAGTATCCCTACAAGTTCAGTCTCATGACTGATTACCTTTTGTATCTAACAACAACAGATCTGTAAAATAAATCTTTTCTTGGGTAGAGGCCTTACAGGTTCTAATTTCGCGACAGCTCTTTGCAGGATAAGAAAGAATGAACCACCACCCCTGTCCTCTCCACAGAGAAACAGAAAAGTCTCTTCTTCCTGGCCAATTATTTTCACAAAAATTGTGGGAAGCTGACCAGTTACAGCTACCAAATGAACCTGCAACCACACTGTATCAAAATCAATTTTGACCCAAATTGCTAATGACTCTAATTTACCCAGTTTCAACTTCAGTGTCAAAATCAAACTTAGTAAAACTTGTTAGAGAATATAACATTGCAAGAATGGGAGTTCTTTGTAGTAAGACAAGTGGGAATAATATTATAACTATATTATATTCTATTAAATGTCTCAATAAATAGAGGCTAAAACCAGTTCACATAAAAAAGGTATTACAGTTATTGCTACAAATGTGAAAAGAAATCCAGGTAAGGAGGGAAAAAACAAGGCTGGACTTAATATCTACTGTTTCTTGGCCTTTTCCAGAGAAGTTGAATAAGCTCTATATATGGTATCAGAGGTATTTTTGGTGTGAGTTGGTTGGGGTTTTTTAAATACATTTATTTCCAGCAGTGTGAAAATGTTTGGTGCAAAGTGAAATACAAAATTAAATAACTGTGTATGAAATGAAACTAGGTTTCTAGATTAATTTATTTTCATTTCTAGAAATTAAACGGGGGAGAGTGAGGGAGGTTGTTGGTTTGATGTTTTTTTTTTAATTAAGTTCACTTTGTAATTATATTCATTTATTCACTGAATCTTAAAAACATATATTTAAAACTACAGATTAGTTTTCAATTATTGATAGTGTGTAAGCTTAACTCTAGTCAGTATTACAGTTTGCTTAGCAGGAAAATTGAGTTTTCCCTTGTAGAAGAGTTTTAGACCATTTTGACAAAATTTCACTACCTTACACTAGCACTTTGTTTCTCCAGTCAGTTCATTAAAAAAACTGAACTAACTGGAAAAAAAAAAATTCCATTCCTGTTGCTTTCAGAAAAGACTTGATCATGCTTAATTTACACTCACAATATCTTCCAAGCATCAGCTTTTGCTAAAGTAAGAAATTATAACCAAACATTTGGACTTCAGGTCAAATCCTCCAAACTGCTCATATTAGAAATCTTTCAGTATGCACACAGGCACTGCATTGTCTTTATACTCAGTCTTCGAGAGCTGTGCAAATGAAGCATTTTTATGACCATATCTATATTAGCAAGCTCTATGGTGTCATTTAGGCCAATTTGCAAAGTTTGTGTTGGAGACCTAGAATCTGCTCTACTTGTATTTTGGTGTGGCTCTAACTTGGACTAGCTCCAGCCTGATCCCTTGAAAAGAATGTCCATTAGTGGCAAACTTCTTGAGCTCATCTCCCAGTTTAGCTTCTTCCAAAATAATTCTATTTGCAGGCTCCACAATGTGAACCAAGGCACAGCAAATAGGGACAGTTGAAAGATCAACTTAAAAAGTGTAATTCCTGATCTTAAATATTAGTTTTAAGTGCTAATCTAGACACGTCCTCTGACAAAACATACAGCTGTATAACTGTTGTTATTTTGAATATTTATTCAAATAGGATGTTCTTTTTAAAGTCTTATACCTTGGTTTCCATATTAGCTTGTGGCAGCAAAAACCTTCCATGCTTTTCTTAAAGGTGCTCTATTACTGACGAAAAGAAAATAATTTAAGTTTGGGTTTCAGTTTTGTTGAATATGTATTTTCCTTGTATAAAAGAATGGCAAATAGAAATGTAATTGTTCTTTGCGGTCCTTTCATTTCTCTCTTATAACCAAACTATTTCCCTGTTTGTCTCTTTTATAAGAAAAATTTGGATTTCATGAAGATGTGCAAACAAGCTTATGAGCTATTTGTTCAGCTGTAATCTCCAAGAAGATACATTTCAGTGAAATTTGAACTTGAGGTAAAAAGTGCTGCATTCCTAATATCAGAAAGAACAGCAGAACTGCAATAAATAGTTCAAGGTAAATTTTCCAACAGGAAATTTATTTTAAACTAAAGGACTTTTTCATGGAACCAGGATAACTCAGATTCAAAGAACCTAAAAGAAAGAATTAACATTTTTTTGAAGGTACATAATACTCTTTTATTTAAGATAATCTTGACAAAAAATGTAGGACTCCTGGATTTAATATTGAAAAGGTTAAGCAGCTTTCTTGTATTAATCTTTTTTCAGGTATGAAAATCTTCTGAAATTCAAATAAAGACTATTTTTAAAAAATAAAGTGATGTAATCCTGTTAATTTTCTTTTAAAGTACATTTACATACACAAAGAAATTAATAAGTGATAGAGCAAAGAAATATGTAGTTCCATTGTGTCAGTCATTCACAGTGATAATAAGTAATACCATACCTAATTTAATTAAACTAAATATTGTTGTCTTAATTTATCTAGCAATTGCAATTTAATCGCTGTTAAATGGGGATCATAATTTAATTAAAATTGAGACTAATTAATGGTTTCAGTTGTTTGTATGAAAGATGTTGTTTTTTATGGAAAAACCACAAAACCTTTTATGAGGTAAAGAAACCACTTACAACATTGCCTTAGGAACATTTCCTTCCAATTAAAGCATTCACAATACTATGAAAACATATTATTATGTTAAACAGAGAGTAAAATTGTTCCCTGCACTCCACCCCCATCATACACACAGAGACAGGAAGAGAGATTGAGAAACAGCAATTGAATAAGCATTGAATTTACTCTCACGGAATCTTCCCAGTCCATGACATTTCCCACTTCTTAGTGCTCACCAGCTCACACTGTGCAGGCACTGGGGAAAGAATTTGACTTTGTGTACTGCAGGAGCTTTCATCAAGGCCATGGAGGTGGGGGGTAGCATGCGGAGAGAGAGAACATGCACAATTTTGCCATACTTAAGGCTGGAAACCTCCAGGTAAGTTCCTAGTTCCAAAAGAAGGACATCTTAAACCCCAGTATTTTTTCCCAGAAAAAAAAAAAAAAAAAAAATGTGCTTCACTGGAGTTGAGGAAATACCTGAATCATTACAGAGCTGACACAGTATTTTATTTAATTAGAAATTTCTCAAGACAGATAACTGGAGGATGGGGAGAAAAGAAGAGAGGACTAAGGGAAATTCGGTCTTTGTCTGCTTTTCTTCATGATTTTCAAATGTGTAAAGTTTCAGACAGTTTTCAGGGAAATTCACTGTGAGGCAAAACAAGCAAAAAAATTATCTGTCTGAAGAGTACACTTTAAAAAAATTATGCTTTAAAAACCCAAACACGCTCTGCAGCCTCATGGTGACTTTTTTGCAAAATGACGTTAAAATCTGATTTACACAGAAAACGTAAAAATGAGTTCAAGGTAGAAAGCAGAGAACTGTCATGGCAAAAAAAAAAAAAAAAAAAAAAAAGAAACAACTGAAGATAGGAGAATATTTAGAACTAGTCACTTAACATTTTCTAGGCATCTTTGAAGCCTATATCTGAAAACAGCTGAAGATTTTTGATAGGTCTGAATAACTGCCAGTCTTTTCGTTGATGTACATCAGATGGAATAATGTAGATGTACAAGAAAGTGAGTTTTGTATAATTAACTGATGAAGTTGATGCTTACCTGTTGAAAACTCCAGCAGCTTGTTGTGAAATCCATTTGTGCTTTTTCCTGTCTAATTTCGTGGTTTGTGGGGACTTTCTTCTTACTATTGAGTTATTTTAAAGTTTTATTACAATGATGAGAAACTGAAATGATATACATTTGGGAGATAAAAATAAAATACCTCTTTGGGGTTTTGCAGACGAACTGTCAAGTTCTAGAGAGCTGTATTTCATCTTCTTGTGTGACCAGTACCTGTGACAGAGCAGCAGACCTAGAATGTTGTGCAAACAGTTGTGATGTTTGGCCAAACTGAATGCTATAATCAGAATGATGAGCTACTGCTCAACATCCAGGCTCTTTAATGGTTTTGTGAACTTTTGGAGTCCTACCCAGCTGGTCATGAGGTATAAAGAGGATGTTTTCCATCATTTCCAGCAGGATTGTATTTCCTTACTGCAAATTTTTCGGACATTCTTTTTTGTGTGGAAGTTACAAAGGTACAATATCACTGTCTGAGGAAGTTACTCATAACATCACAGACTCTTCTGACTTATCACAAAGGCTAACTTTTTCTTTATTCTAGTTATTTGTTGTACTTAATAAGCATACAACTATAAGCAGAGAGCATCAGAAGGTGTAATGACAGACTTCCTTCTCCATCTTTTTTTTTTTTTTCAAAGCATAACTTTACATTATTCAGTATATCAGGAAGATTTTCTGCTTGATTAAAACTGGTTGATAAAGGGGTTATGATTTTCTTAGACAAGTTCTCCCTTGAACTGAAAAATAAATTATTAGAGGGCATTCTTCTTCTTAAAAGCAGAAAAGATAAATATATATATCAACAAAAAGTATTTCAGTCATAATAAAATAACAAAAATATATTTTCAAACCAAACTGATTCCTTTTCAGAAACTGTCAAAACACTTCACTGGCAATTTTCAAAATTCACTTGTTTCTTCTACAGCAGGTATTTTTCTATTGAAACATAAATTACAAGTAGTTTTGGATCTCCTACAGCTCCACTTTTGCAAGGTTATTATCAATCTACTAAAAATACCATATCAAAGTATAGTCTTCATGTATCTGGGGGAGATTTTTATTTACCCAAATTTGTTTTTAACTACTTTCACCCAAGACAAATCTCATTATTCTATGGGTTGTATACCCCCCAAAAAAGCCCAAACTAAAAATAAACTAAAAATACAATTTGTTTTTTAGCTCTTCCCCCATTATGTAAGAGCACTCCAAATCTTCTAAAATACAAAGAGGATGTGATACAATATGGTTACTGAGGATAGCATGCTTTCATGGGCTGGTGATCTTTTAAATACATAGTATTTTACCAGATATTTTTATAGGAAAGGAACATTGAACTTTGACTATATAAATATTTGTACGTATGCATACACAAATATTTTGTAACCCATGTAAAACCAACATCTCAGTATATTAAGGAAAGCCTAACTGAACACACCAAGAACATAATACATGTCATCATATCAAGTTATGTAAGGACTCTTCTATAGTAGCACTTAGTAGTCAAACACTAAAGAATCTTTTATTGCACTGATAAATTTACAATGAAATGAAGAGATTTCAAAGCTCATGTGGTCTAACAGAATTCATGATTTGTATAATAGTGGAGTATGAAACTCTTTAATCTGTTAAATTTAACCTGTAAAATCTCCTCTTTTCTTAAATAAAGAGAGAAGGGAACATTGGGAGTTAAAAGGAAAATAAAATGAAAAAGGGAATACAGCCAGTGGGAGACAAAAAATAGCAAGGGCAAGGAATATAGTAAAATAGATTGACAAGTACCTGTAAAACTGCTGCCTACACAGTACATTGCAAATTACAAGTCATGGTCTATAGACAAAGCATTTGCAACAGCTGAGTTATCAAAAGGACTTAGTCCAAGGCTTTTAAAAGCCATTTTGTCATTTTATGGAAAAAAAAAAAAAAAAGAGAAAGAAAAAAAATCACAAGTCAAAGTCATCAAAATACACAGAAGTCAAATCTGCAGTGGGGCAGAAGCTACTCAGGAGGTGCAATGACGAGCATTGCAGAAAGAAATGTTAGCATTTAAAGTGAAAAGTTAGGGACAAAATGACTGGGACAAAATAGCTGACACACCCTTTACACATCATGCATGAGATCATATTATATATGCAGACCTAACAATCCATGGCAATTCTTCTGTGGTAACACTCTAGTACTTCCAGAGAGACTATTGAAAGGCAAACATCCCAGCGTTCCTTAAGACTTCAGCCTTGAAGTTTTAACTAGAGATTTACAAGTGAATAGACATGATTTTGAGTATTAGGAAGATGTGGGTACATAACTGTACCAGTAAATTGAACGTGCCTGGAATTAATCTCAGTGTCTGAAGCCAGCTGACACAGAATGGCCTGTGTCCATAGTATTAAACATTCTTATTTCCTGGAGCCCAACAATTGGATGAAAATGCTTATTGGACATTGCCCGAGTTGTGTTTAGGAACTGTTTGGAAGGATACTTGTTGGCCTGAGCCAAAACTATTTCATAGACTGCTCTTGCATTTCAAGAATGTGGGAGACCACAGGGCAGCTTAATCTTGTTAGTGTAAACACATTCATAATTTTTCAGCAAGTGAAAATGCATTATAAAGACAAATAACACATATGATGTCAACAGACTCTGCCTTACACAGCGACTGTCAAGCTCCATGCACAGTCAGAGAGAGCACACTACTCCCTTTAAGAATAAGTTTTACATTTGCTTTCTACAACATATTCTTTCCATATTTGACCGAACATGATTTCTCTGCAATGCAGTAGGAAACAGAAAATTATTTTACCTGCTTAGACAACCAGGCAAGGCCTTTCCAGATCCTGATGACTTTTCTCAGTGACCACTGTAACACTGCTGATGGGCTTCTCACAGTGGCTCTCAAGCTCTTGGGCAGCCACCTCCTTCAACTTCAGCTTCTTCAACTACTGTCAGACACTCAGCCAGCCTCAGCAGCTTTGGTTTTAGCCCCTCAGCAGCTGGATGGGTTATTGAAAATATATGGTAGTATTTCAAATTATAGAGCTACTTTTTCAAAATGTTTCAGATATCTGCAAACACAGACCAAAACAGAGTCAAGATGAAAACCATTCAGTTTTCCTTTCAGTGTTTGGAAAGGGGAGGTATAAATTCCTCTCCTTTAGCTCTTCTATGGCTCCCTCAAGCATTCAGCTATTACAATGATAGTTGCATATAAAACTTAGCTGTTCTCTTACTGTCTGTAACCCCTCAGCCCATCTTGAAATTCTCCCACTAGTCCCACTGCATGATGTACCAAAGTTCTTTTTACAGCTTCTAGGCTCTGTCATCTGTTTCTTTTTTCTGTCCTTGTCATGTCAATGTGCTTTAGACTGAATTTCCTTTAGATTGAATTTCCAAACCTCTGCAGAGTCATCAGTTCTTGATTATCCTCCCTTGCAGTACTATTGAACGTAAGCCTTGAATCCATGTCTTATTAAGAACCATAAAGATTCAAGAAAACACCCAACAGTGTGGCTATAGTGTTATGACAAAGGTTGCATAGCTCACCAAAAGCTTGTCTTTGATCACTGGGCAATCATAAACCTTATTTATGTTGTCTTTCACTTCAGGCTCAGTAAGGGTGGAGTTAAATGCTAATGGTGACTGAAACAACAGTAGCCATGACCAGAGACTGTTCTTGCTGCAAATGCAGAGGGAAGAGACTTGATTTAGTGGTATCTTTTTATCAGTATTTGTGCGTGGGAAAAAAGGGACTGAGAAAGAAAATTGTAAAATCATCAGAAATCAAGAGATGCTAAACATTGACAGCAGGGTCATGAGAGTAAGTCAAGAGGAACAAAAACTTTCTGTCCAGGGAGCTGGCAGTCTTAGATTGCCAGAGCAGCTGCCTCTTGAAATTTTATGATACTGCTCTGAGAAACAGAAACTTTAGAAGTAGACTGAGTTGTACTAGAACAATATCTCAGTCTGTTCAATATTTTCACTGTAGGAAAACAAACTTGCAAGGCCCTAAACTTTACTTGACTGTTTAGTTAAAAGGGACAGCAATGCCACATCAAATAAACTCACTCAGCACATTGAAACTGCATCTTATTCAGGTAATGTAAGCATCTATTCTACCTTAAAATGTTACCTTGTGTTTCATTTGAGCCATTATCACTGATAAGCAGATTTTTAATCAAGGAAATAAGGCATAGTTAATTATGTGCATGGGTTGTGCTTTAAATTACATTTTATTAGCTGTGTTCATCACCTTCCAGCCCACAAACCAGGTGTGACATGGCAGTTCTTCCGTTAACTACTGCTTGCAGATATTACAGACAGAACCAGACTTAATCCAATTAGCAAACAGTGTCCTCATGTGAAAAGTGAAAAACTGCTGACGGTTGCAATGACTGCCATTAGTGCTCTTCAGTTAAGAGATACTCTAATTACAGAGCTTGACATCCCCCAAGGTACCACGATAGCCTGAAGATAGACTGCAAAAAGAAAAAATAGATTAGGTATAAACAAGGTCTGTTCAAAAAAGTAAACCACCAGTCACCACCATAGAAAGGAATATATGACAAAGTTTGAAACAACTGTAATTGCAGATATGATAAAATGTCTTCTTTAAAGTTGGAAAATTAGTAGCATTATTTGATAAAGATTAATTTCTATGCACTATCTAAATTGTAACAAATCAAAAGCAATTTATTTCCATGAAGTTACAAGTGCATTTGCTTTGCTGCCCAGAAGTATTTCTTCTCAGTATGGTACATCAGATGCTGTTTTTCCTGGAATAGAGATGTATAATACAAGATTTAGAATGTCTTTTCAGGCCTCACAGCTTTTTTATACTCATGAAAAATCTGTGAAATAAGATTGACTGCTTTGATCTTTATGGGAAATTCTCCATGCTTAAGCTGCTTCTGTAGGTGCCCTTATGAAAAGAGTGTTCACACTGATTGTGTGGCACAGCCTACTATCTGTATTTCATGCTCAGTAAGAATTCTTTGCAATTTAAGTTCTGTCCAAGATACCCCATTTTTTTGCCAGTGTTCTACCACATTCCATATATCTCATGGTTCATCTTTGGCTGTGACTGTTTCTATGATGAAGAAATCCAAACTTAAGAAGTATTCGATGGTTTTGAGGTATTCCACAGTTTCTTCACTGAAAATTTTACATTGGAGGCCTTCTGTCTACCATTTGCCAAACAAATAATCTGTGGGTAATGCATAGAACAACCTGAAAAGAGGAACAACCTGAAAAGAAGAGAAAGTTCCAGGAAGAATATATTTTTCAAGAAATGTAATGGCCTGGAGCTAGGGGAGAACAGCCCCTGAGTGCAGAACAAGATAACAGAGAGGACTACGGAAGTTCGTTGAGTGACATTTTTTTCTAAATAAAATAAAAAAGCCTGAGACATACAATGCCAATATCTCCCAGTTCCCTTATGAAATTTTGTCAGACTGATACAGCTGTACTCATGTCACTATTACACACTGAGAGAGATGAAACAGCATCTGAGAGGTATAAAGCTTATTGCAGAGCATAAAGAGAGACCAACAATAGAAATGACCAACAATACATTGACATAACAAAATATCTATGTTATCAAAAATGAAATACAGATACCTCTGGGTAGATAGGAAACAAATACTAATGAGTCTAAGACACATGTATATGCCCTTCTTGGAACTCATCAGCATAGTTTAGATATCATCTTACCTGGCTTCCAGACTGAAGGCTATCTGTTACATGGACATATCCTCAAGTGGTCCAGAGAATCACGTAGATGTATTTCCTAATCAAAATGCAAAATTCATTGATGTGTGATGTAATTGAGCAATAAAGTTTGAATGTGTTCATTATATTGGGACTGAAAATAGACGAGACTTTAGGGTCAAGGTCCTTCAAGAGCTAACTTTACCCTAAAGTCCAATCTGGTACAGATGCAATTATTAGTTTAGCAATTTAATGAAATCCCATGCCATCTGAAAAGGTTAATCAGATCTTCTTATTGGATTAAATCCACATGAAAAGAATGTCAGGTTTATGAAATCAGATATATGTAGCATTCTGGCCAAAATTTCTTCCAAAGGCCTATGAAAGTATAAACGTGGCAGAGTCCAGTTAGGATATCAGTTTGAAAAAACAGCAAAAGGGAAGTTATTGCATGGAGAATACATAATTTCCTTCCTAAGGAATCTTGCAATCATCAGTAGAAAGATAGCATGTTTTCTATCATTTACATAGGTTTGATGGAATCTCACCCGACTTTTCTTGAAGTTACCTAATAGTAGTGAAATTTCAGGCTTCAGTGTTGAGAGTAGCTGTCTGAAGCAAAGGAAAGGTTTATGTCGTTGCAGATTATTATTGGTAGTCAGGTAATCCAGTATAAATAGACATTGTTTAGTAGCCTTGTATATTGTGAAAATAAATGCATTTTTGTGGAGGCATGATTTTAGAAGATGTTCCATTTACCTACCTTTTAGTAAAGAAGAATCAAAGACTTTGAGAAATGAAAAGTTAGCTATGCAAGCCATTGTGGAGACCAATGCCATTGTCATTGTTAAGAGCAATTGCCGTTGGTCTAGTTGTCATTGGAAGTATAAAATTGCAGGCTGATATGTTTGGATAGTCTTACTTCAAGCGCTGGACGAACTCTTTCCACAAAAAAAAAACCCTAGGACATTGCTGTATTGATGGATGAAGACAGCTTTGCATTTCTCTGTCTGATCTAAATCGGATGCCCTGAACATGAAAAAACTATGAGAACTGGAAGAATATTTAACTCAGTTAATCAAACATGGTGATAGGTAAGGCAGTAGTTACAAATCTACTGGAGAACTACTAATGGAAGGCCTTGTGGGTCTTTCTTTATCTCCTTTACACACACTTCCATTTGCACTTCATGTAATCCCACATGTCCTTCTGTGACTACATGATCCTACATGACTACTTGAGTGCATTACTTCAAAATCAGAGTTATCTTACATGTCTTCCAGACTGAAAGTTACCTGTGTTCAACAGGAAAAAAACAGGCATAAATGGTATGCGTTAGAATGCACCACATAGACCACATGTCTAGAAAATGCACCACATTACTAGAAAAAACATAAACTTTGTTGATGATATATCCACTTCAAGAACTTAGCACATTTTCATAAACATTGGCAGAATCAGTGGGTGACCAATGTCTACTTGTAAAGCAGCATGGTCATTGCAGGTTACTTCTGAAGGGCTGCAGGAGGAGGCAAACTGAGAAATTGCATTGTGCATAAATGTCGTATTTGGCTAAGTCCGGCTAAGTCCATCTAAGTCCAAACTCCCACATTCAGACTACATAATCAATCTTTCAAGGCAACCACAGAGACAAGGGAAGGAAGAGGAAGAGGAATTCCTTATAAACAATTTGCCCTAGTTTGTTTCATTCCTAGCCTGTGGGCACATAGGCCAGATTTTCAGTGCATTAACATCTACATAAAAAGCAATCCTTCAGAAGCCTAGAGCAGGAGTAAAGATCACCATTTCTTTTCTTATCTACCCCGTGGCCTCTGCAAACAAGGTTTCAGGATTTTACGAATGCTGCTTTCAATATTGTCCTAAGCTAATTGTATTCAAAAGATGAAGAAAGAGTTGTACCTCAGGGCTACGTACAGCTGGTGACGTTCAACAGCAGCTTGCATGGACCTTGTTGTTGTAGGAAGGACTGAGCTGGCACATGCTGATCTCAGGATGTGAAGGCTGTGACACTGTTTGTACAAGTTCAACTCTTTGTTCAGAAAATTAAGACCAGTCTACTGTCCATTCTGTCACCCTCCCCGACTCCTTGCTCTGGGGTGAAGAATGGAGAGAAAATATGCTGTATACACCACACATACTTTCTCTTACTTCTGCCTCCTTCAAATCACTACCCAACTACCCATGAGGGTAATGGGAACTGAGGTTTTTATTTTCTTTTATGGCCACATAGGGTTAACATTTCTAGAGCATATAGACATTTAAAACTGCATAATGGAAATTAAGTAGAACTGATGTTTGCAAAAACTCTGCTAGGTACATTTTGAGGTCTTAGGTAGAAGTCCTCCAAGTCCTCCAGTCAAAATTATTAAGTAACCTTCTTATTAACAGATATAGAATTATAGAATCATATAACACTAGTACGTTATATGTTTTTGCCGTTTCTGTGTGTTTCTTTGCATAGATTTGTATTTAAATTTTTTTAAAATTAATTTTAATCTGTGGTGATATCAAGTTCTTCATTATCAGCTGTTACTCTTCTCCTCACTGTTACTGCTGTTTCCCATGCTGTTCACCAGCTGTAAATTATTTAGGATCTTTCCTGTTTTCCTAATATATACATTTATCACAATGGTGTGCCCATTGGCAACTGAGACCAAAAGGCTTTATTACAGTAAAAATATTTCAGTGTAAACACAAATAGCAGCAAATGAATATTATTCAAAATTCTAAGACCTTATGAGAAAGAAATATTATGTATCAAAATAAGAGGGGAAAAAATAACTCTGGGTATAGAATGATTTGTTAAAACATTCCTTTATTGTTGGAAAACAATTGGTCGTGCAATTTGTTTTCAGATCTAATCCATTCATTTACAATATAACTGTATTAATGAGAAGAGCAGTGGTTACAGATGTAAACAGCAAGTTTAGAAGATCTGGAGACCACTGTTACTCAATGTGACTCCTCGGTGACAACATTTTGAAAAGTTCCATGATGTTTTCTCTCACAGCAACCACATCCTTACACACAGAACGCTTTTGCCCTGTGCAAATATTAGGTGCAAACATTATTCCTGTTTTGAACTGAAGAACTAAGACATGGAGAGAATGAAACCAGCCTTTTCAGGAAGTTTGTCTGTATCATCAAAATGAATGCTCCAACCTAATTTCAATTTGAAGTACAAGGTTTTTCAGCCCTACTGTGAATCAGGCCCCAGATCAGACATGAGTCAAAAATGAACACATAGTTACTGCTGAATAGGTTTCAAATCTTACTGCATATAGGTGCCAGAAGAGAAAGAACAGTTCCATTACATAAACCTGTGTTAATCCTGTTTTATTAAAAACCTGACTCAGGCTTTGGATTCACAGGACAACCATCCAACCACTGAGAAAATGAAACAACCAGAAGTGATCAATCATCAAACGCTGCATGCACCAAATTCTCCGTTTCTTGACCATCTGCATCCCTTTGCATATGTTTCAAGCATAGTCACTAAAAGGACAGAAGAAACAGTTCTGCTCTTTAAGAGATACTTTTAATGTTAGGAATCTTAATCACCTTGGCCTACTTGTTCTATTATTATGGAAAATAAACCACAAAAGCGTATCACTTCCTCTTGTATTAGAGATTTTGGTAGCAAGATTTTATTAACAGGAAAACCCCCGAAACCTAAAAACAACTCTGGGCTATTTATAGGCATGTTAAGCCCTCAGCAAAACTGGTATGGGCCTAAATGTCACTTCTCTAGTAAAATGTTATACTCAGTATTCTACTTGGTTGCATCACATGGGAGACAGGATTCTGTTCTATAAAATTTAAGGAGATTAAAAAATGATCACATAAATTTAGGAGCAGACTTCTGACAATTTTCTTTCATTCAACATCAAAAGTATTTAATGGATCTTTTAAGATTTAAAGCCCTACTTAGGAGCAGTTTACAGGACTGAAGCACTAATGACCGTGAAATAAAGTTGCTTGTCAGATTAGATTTAAATTAGATGAAGATTGATTAATATATATTAATTTTGCTGATTTTGTATTCTGCCTGTCATATCTGGGTTATTAGCAATAGTCTCTGGCATGGAGTTAACATTTTTTATTTTTTAAGTCAAAGAGTCTTACAAAGAAAAATAAGTTCCTATTGTTTTCATAACTCTTATCTGGCAAAACAGTGTGATCAAAGGATGCAGAAGGTATATCTTTTTATTAAACAATACGTCTGACTTGTATGTCATTTGCAGGTACGCTGCAGTACAAGCATGGTAATTTATTTCATGGGCTTAAAATCAGTACAATTTATTTTTGTCCTTGCATATTTGCAACTTCATTAGAGAGTCACATGGGCCTTATATTAGCAAAGCCCATGTTATCAGAACAGGTAAACCCTGAAAATGTTTTTATGCAGTTAACTGAAATTTTTTCTTCTATGTAAAGGGAATCACCCTTTACTATCTTACCTAACCAACTTTTCAGTGTGCTAGTCTTCTCATATTTTCAGTTATTTATTCCATCACATCTGATGAAAACTTTCATATAGTCTAATAAATTCACAACTGAAGATGAAAAGATTAGGGCAAACCCTCTAAAACAGAAGGCTGGGCTAAATAGCCGGTTGACAGAAGATGATGCCTGTATCTCCTTGCACCCTGGTTACTCCCTACTTCTAGATATGTGTTGCAAGCTACCATCTTTTTACACCTTTTATGAGATATATTTTTGACATTATTGCTTCATTTTTCCTCTCTGTGATCTTTTAAATAAAAAGAAGTGTTTATACAGCTTTTATGTAGCACTTCATCAGGGTACAATAGCTGGTAGAAAAGATGTACTCTGTCAAAATTCCTTTTGAAAACCTCATTTGACTGAGTTATGAAGGATTTAATGATTAATTACAACTGCAAAAGTGTTTTGATTGGTTTTACTTATTATTTGAATAACTCAAGTATTTGTGCGTATGTACTTCTTATCTTTTTTGATAACTTCTAAAAAGAAATGCATTACACATAAATCATCAAGTTACATTACACGCAGCAATAGTTATTTTCCCATTAAGAGGTTTTGAGTCAATAGTAAGGATTAGTCTACATTGAGATCTCATTGACATTTTTCAATATTACTTTGGAAGTAGAAGTGGAGATCATTCTTAAAGGCAGTTCAGTGATATTATTGAAAATAGCACAAAATTCTTGAAGAACTGCTTATGGCAAGTGAAATTTGCGCTTGCATTTCAGACATTTAATGGAAATGGAATAATCTCCAAAACATGAAGTTCACTTCCAATCAAACACTGCTGTCTGATAATGTTGTAACAATTACCTAAGTGGTCCCTCCAACTATGTGTTTTCCCTGTCTTTAGGCACTTTTGCAACTCTGTATTTTTCAGTCAAGGATTCAGAACAGCTGTGACACTGGTATAAAGCAGCATAATCAACAGCAAAAAACTTATTGGCACAATGCCTTCCCTAATAAGTAACAAATAATTTTCCTTCTCTCCCTCCGTCTCCCCTCCTTCATTTATTTTTTTTCTTTAAAAAGTTAGTTCTACAGCAAATCATCTTTCCCAATATCTTGCAAAAAGAATTTCAGAATCTATTGCAAGTTTTTGTGACTATTTGTTATTCTAGTCTATTTTTAAAAAGTTGTAACATTTAACACATTTTTGACATTTTCTCAAGGACATACAGTCTATCTCACAAAAACAGGGTAGTGTATCACACAAACTTAATGACTGCTTATTTTTTAAGAAATGTGACTGACTTCATTAATACATGCAGCTTTAAGTTTCAAGTCAAAAGCATCCAAATCAATATTGCAAAGAACTTCCATTTAAGACTATAATCAATGCTTTCCAATGCTGAATTAACATCAATTATTAATTATATATGTGGTTTGGGGTGTTTTACTTGTGTGTGCTTTTAGAGTATTACAAAGGATTGTTCCTGCCAAATGCATCCATTACAGTGATATCATAGCTCTGAACATAGAGAAAGAAAGAGTCAAAACTACTGACAAGTAATGTTTACTAGCCACACACAGCCCTGGCTGGGTTCTAAATTTTTACCTTAACCCTTACGTCTTCTGTTAAATCTGAACATCTTAGTCATTGAACCATATACCACAGGAGAACAGGAGTAATCTTTGCTACAATATACAAAAAGATCACAAAAAGAAATACCAGGATCCTGAGAAAGCTGTAAAGCAGCATGTCTTCATTTGCCTCCGTGACTACATCTACATGGAAGGGCAGTGTCTGCTTCCTGATTCAGAGGTTCTGAATTGCTTTGCTGTTCTATGATGTCAGGGACTTTTGGTTTGATCACTTAATACAGAAGCATGGAAAACTTGGTACCTAAATCAGACAGGAAGGGATGTATGCTGTCATGCACAAAAGGAAGCTTTGGCATAGGCTTGCCTCCTGTGGTCCAGATCTCGACACACCCGCAAAACTTAGAAGATCTGCACAATAAAACCGCAATAGGAATGGAGTCAATCTCATTTAGTCATCTATGAGTTAGGCACGTGATCTCAGTATGTAATTTAATCTCCTTTTGCAGACAAAGGGTAGAGAAACAAACACCTGAAGGCAATTCAACCCATTTTTGTTAGTCACCCCACTAACATCGTATAAATTACCCCCAACAAAGTACTACATTATTCCTCAATTAAGAAGAGAAATCATAAAATGGAGACTGTAGAAGATCAAGAAAAGTTCAAGATTGCTAAATCTGTGAGAAGAATATACTTTGGTGTAAGAAGAATTGAGAATTTGATACATAAAAATAAAAACTGTATTAATATGGAAATTGCTTTCAGAATATTTCAAAGATAATTGAAAATCAGCCTGACTGACCTAGTCCACCTTCCAGTTTTGCCTCCCTGAAAGTCTGTTGCAACATCCTCCTGTAAATTCCCTTCTTCTTTTGCCTCTGACTTAGTCTAAAATTCTAGTTTCCATCACTGTTGAAATATGCTTATCTTCTTGTCTTTCTTTTAGCTCCATTCAAATTGATCCCTCCATCATCATATTGGTTGGACACTAGCATATGAATCAATGCAGGACAGAAAAAATACTTGCCTTCTGTTCAGTGTCCTGGCTGGAGATCCAAATTCAGTACACTGTACAAATGCAATTGCAGAAAAGTTGCAGAAAGTTCGTAGAACAGAATTGTTTGCCTTGGAAGGGACCTTTAAAGGTTCTGTCTAGTCTCTTTGTCCTTTGGGGCTGCTTGTTCTCAGGAGGACATAGTATGGCAGAAAGACAGAAGATATATTCCTAATGGAAATATTCTTTTGCAAAATGTTGAGACTTGATTTAAAAACACTGAGCACAAATTGAGGAAAAGTTTACAAAAAAATGAATCTGGGTAGAATAGTGTTTTAAAAACACTTGAGTTGTTGAAATAGTGAAAGATCAGCCTAAGCTAGACATCCCAAATTACAAATAATACCAAAGCTAATTTAATAACTTATTTTGATGAACAATATAGTCAGATCTCAACACTGGTTATTGAGAATAGATGTTGAATGTCTTTAATGAAACATGACAAAATATGTAATGTAAAATGGAGATGTTGAAGAATAACTTTCAACAAAACTCATCTTGCTTCATCTGAATGAAATCACTTTGGATTTAGTGTAAATAACTGTCAGCCAGAGGCCATAGATGCTGAATAAATTTCATGGAATACCTCAACCTCCCAAGGCAAATGAAGTTACCGCTACATGACATCAGCAGATGTGAGGCAAACATCTCCTTCAGAGATTTCAACCAGTAGTATTCTAACTCCAAATGTGAGATGGATGCTATGTTGCTTTCACTATATGAAAAATATATGCTTTTTTTCACACTAAATGTTTGACATACTGTATTTCACTTCATTCTTTTAATGAAGTCAATTCTGTCTGAACTGACTTCTCATTGCTTCCATTTAAGAATACTTGCAACACTTCTGTGTTCAGTGTCCCCTGATCATAAAATAAAGGATGGTTTATTTCTGTCTTAAGACTTTTGAGTAGAAATGTCAGATTCTATTGCAGTCCTTAAGGTATGAATAGATAAATGCATAAAAATGATAAAAAGTGGGCAGTGAAAAATTCTGTGTTCAGATCAACATGAGGAGGTTTAATTAGCATAATATATGCAAGATTTGCCAGGAGGTATCATCACATAAACTACAGAATTCAGACGAAATTAGGTCACACCAGAATAACAACTCCTCTTTTAGAAGATATTCTATTCATTCCTGTCTAAATTCTTTCTTAACACAAACAGTCTCTAGCTTTAGAGATTATGAAAAAAAACTTGAAAATATGAAGTAATCACAAATCACTGTAGAGGACAAGAATAAAAAAAAAAAAAAACAAACAAAACAAGAAGGAAGAAGAGAAGCCAAATAATTTCTCACTCTGAGCAAAAGGTTTTGACTGTCATTTCCTCTTCTCCTGCCTTTGTGACAAGAGTGACATGATTGTATGGAGTAATGAGCAGTCCCACAGAGACAAGTAATCTAGTCAAGCTCTGCTGAGGAAGCTAACATTACACTTCTTGCTGGACAAGATATGAGTGCTTTCTAAGTGAAGTTTGTGCACTTGCAGCACAGACCCAATGTGCCTGCAGCTAAACAAGGCTGTGTGTCCCTTAGTCTCTGCTGCACCCAGCCTCCTGTGAAGGAGTTTACAGTATTTGTCTGTCTTATCAGATGTTATGTTCATAAGAGATTATGCTATTTATGTCAATAGATGTAAACTGAGCAGGCATTACGTTGGCTGAGCTTGCGTGTAAGCAACTCCCTGGGAGACTCTAACCTTCTTCCAAGCCACGCATACAGACAGTTTGGATGTTAGTGGAGCTTGAGCTGAAGTTTGAAACATAGCCATAACAAAGAGCTCAGCAGAAATGGATACCATCTGTTCACCACAACGTAACGAAAATAACGTTTTCTCTATAGTTTGGTATGTGAATTATATGAGGTTTTTTTAATGTTTACCTCTCCTTCCTCCATGAGGACTTCTACCTCAAGCAGATCTCCTTACTCCAAGAACACTGTGATTCTTTTTTCATCTTTTTTCTCCATATTATACAGATTAAGAATGCTTTTTATCTCAATGTATCAGAGACCATCAAAGGCAATGGTATATGGGTACCTGCTAGAGCAGCTACTAATTCTAAGACACCAAGCTTCACTTGAGTCCCTGTTGATCAAAACTAGGTTTAGACTGCCCACTTAATCATATTTTTTTGTATTTGTAAATTTACTATTAGTGAATACAATACCTCAGATCATCAGACTCCACAATGTGAGTGGGACCGGGATAATGGCAGAATTTGGTCCTGGGATGTAGGCCTCTACTAACACCTTGGTCCCTTTAGAGAGGGAGAAATTATATTGCACCAGTACTTCTCTTGTAGCTTCACACTTATAAAGTTATTGTGTGAGATCAACTACAATTTAGAAAAAAAGGATAATGAAGTTGTTATGTACCTATATTCAACAATGACCAAGAAGGTATGAATGAAGGTAGTCAAAGGGTACTATGTTGCAGACAGTTGGATAAATGCTATACATGAAATGAAGACAAAAAAGTAGCTGTAACAAATTTCTACTTCTCCTGAAAGAAGAAAATATTTTTTATTATTATATTTGAGGATTTTTTGTTTTGTTAGTTTTTCTACATATTGAGTGAAAATGGAAAATGCAAGCTATCCTACAAGATCTCACATCAGAGATTTCTTACAGAGGAAAAACTTAAGTGCAGGTATTACATACTCAAGATAAGTACAACAGGACTACAAAGAGATAAGTCTTCTTAAAAGTCCTATTGAGAAAGTCCCAATTTCTAAAGGGCAGATTTTAAATAAATGTTAATATAACTACAACCACAACTAAAATTTTTTCCTAATATCTAGTCTAAATCTACCCTCTTTCAGCTTAAAACTGTTACCCCTCATCCTCCCTGATAAAGAGTGCCTCCCCATCTCTCCTGTAGGCCTCCTTTAAGTACAAGAGCCTTCTCTTGTCTAGGTTGAACAACCCCAACTCTCTCAACCTGTCCTAGTCTGGGAGGTGTTCCAGCCCTCTGATAATTTTTGTGGCCCTTGTCTGGACCAGTTGCAACAGGTCCATGTCACTCTTATGTTGGGAGCCACAGAACTGGACTCAGTATTCCAGGTGGGGTCTCACAAGAGCAGAGTAGAGGAGAAGAATCACCTCCTTTGACCTGCTGGTCATGCTTCTTTTGATGCAGACCAGAATATGGCCACCTTAAGCTTCTCATCAACCAACACCCCCACGTCCTTCTCCTCAGGGCTGCTCTCAATCCATTCTCCTAGGCTGTATTTGTGCTTGGGATTGCCTTGACCCACCTGCAGGACCTTGCACTTGGCCTTGTTGAACTTAATGAGGTTTGCAGAGGCCCACCTCTCAAGCCTGTCAAGGTCCCTCTGGATGGCATCCCTTCTCTCCAGCGTGCCAACCGCACCACACAGCTTGGTGTTGCCAGCAAACTTGCTGAGGATCCACTCAATCCCACTGTCCACGTCTCCATCAAAGATATTAAACACCACCAGTCCCAATGCCAACCCTTGAGGAACAACACTCATCACTGGTTTCCACTTGGACATCGAGCTGTTGACTGTAAATCTCTGAGTGTGATCATCTAGCCAATTCCT
>NW_010134011.1:4438-16080 GCF_000699245.1 Pterocles gutturalis | reverse complement strand
GTGGGGAAACAGAAAGGCTGGAGACTGGAGAGAAATAAAAGAAAAATAGGACTTGACCCAGCCCAGTCACCTCTGGAATGCCCCGCCCCAGGAAGCTGCGGAGACGCGGCCCGTGGAACAGGCGTTTTAAGGGGCTGGATAATTTTATGAGCATTAACAACATTTGCAGCTATGCAAGCCAATAAAATGTTACAAGGGTGATCAAACTTCATGCTTCGATGTGTAAGCTGATCACCTGGGAGCACCGGGAAGGAATTTCCTCTCTGGTGCTGTCGCACTGAGCAGGTAGCCAGCTGTCCCACCAGGCGCAAAAAAAAAAAAAAAAAAGAAAAAATTTTAAAATCTGCCATTACTGCTGCTGTGTCTTTGATTTGGTTTTCTTCTTCTGCAGTAGCTGGCACCGCCAAACAGGCTGAGCTCACAACATCAGGGAGAATCTTGCTGTGAACAGCCTGACATTTCCTGATGCAGTTCTGGGACAGTGTATCTGCCACAATCCCAAACCTGTAACCCTGGGAGGGCTGCAGGCTTAGACCAAACTTATCCTGTTGTTCCAGAACCATGGATCCCACGTTTATTGCTTACTGCTTCTGTGCTGCAGGAGCTGCTGTGGCCAGCGAAGCCCTGGCTCCTCCATTGACCTTGTTCTGAGCCCCATCAGGGAAGAGCTCCAGGTCAGCTTGGCAGCTTTGGAGCTATCTTTACCAATTCAGACCTACCCACTATGTTGTTTATAACATGAGTCTTCCCTCTCCAAAACAAAAAGAGATGGAGTATATTGGCAAAGCACCTGCTCCAGGCTCTCCACTGGCTCGCTGTGGCCAGACCACAGCAGGGTCTGGTGTGTGCTCCTGCGAAGCACGGTCCTTGGGAAGGCAAGATTACAGCCCCCTGCTGTACCCCCTCTATCCATCCCTCCGTCCTGGTGATTAACCACTCTTATCGCCATGGTAACCCCATACCAACCTGAATCCTTCACTAAATCCAAGCAGCCTACACCCAGGCCTGGCTTCGCTGCTTGTGTTCCCCCTGCCCTTGGGGGCACCTTTGCACTCTCTGTTGAAGAGGCAAGACACACTTCCCCAGGACACCTTATTAGAATTAAGAAGTATATCACTGGTCATCTGGGGTCTTTTTTATTCACAGATTCCTCATTTGAGCAGGAGAAGGTATGTTCCAGTGAGAACCATGAAGATCCACCAACCAACCTGTCTATGCATGAGTCGTGGCCCCTGTTTCCTCTCCTTCCTATTTGTCCTTAGAGAACATCTGTTCAGTACTCCTTTGGGAGGGAGGGGGCAAAGGATGCGAGGATTACATGCATCAGTCACCCTTTTATCCCCTAACAATCATTCTCACCCTGACGGTGACCTCCAGGCCACAGAACGCATATTTTTCCGAATACACAGCATCTGAGAACTACACTCTCTGCCCTCCAAAAGCCTTTCTGAATTACACTCCCTCCTCAGCAGTGGCAGCAGTTGGCTCAGAACACAGTACGCCCCGGGAAAGCCATAACTTCCCCATCAGGACAGGAAAGTGCTTTAAATCACAATTAGAAGAGCACTGTCATCAGAGACTGGAGCTGACACCGCATGTGATGTCACGCACATGAACCCCAGCATGGTGACAACAGCCATGGGCCCAGATAGATTTTAAAATTATGGGCAATAAAGTATGACAACATGATGACATCATGGAAGGAGAAATTGAATTCCCAGCTCGGAGGCCATCAGTTACTGTTTTATTCTAAAACCTGTCATTATCTGCATGAGCAATGAGCAGAATCAATCATTTCCGCGGGTCTTTATGGCCACCATAAATTTCGCACACTTATGTCTCAGCCACCTTCCCGTACACACACAAGCCCATCTGTCGGCTCCTGAGATGCTCCCTCAACATCCCGGTGCTACAAAACCCACAAGCACATTTCAGGCATAATCACAGCAAGTAAAAGAAATTCACAGCCGGTAGGAGATCACACACGTTCGGCTTCGGGGTGTTCAGATACCTGTCAGCTCTGCACGTGGTTTCCTTCACCGCCGTGCTGACACAGATGGGTACACCACAGACCAACCCTCTGACACGTGCATGACCTTTAAAAGCCATTTTAAAATCCATTTTGACAAGCACTCCAAGACAGATGATTCAAGAAGGTGGCCCGTTGCAGGCTGCCCAGCTCTCCCCCTCTGCACATAACGAGATATGTTAATAAAGTATTGTTTTCACATATCTATAAAGCATGCAGCACAGCAGGCTGCTTCAGAGGCAGAGGTGAATGTGCTCTGCCAGTGAAGTTGAAGCAGGTGGAATATTTGGGGATGTTTTTATGAGTAGATGATAGTGATCTGGCTACTCTCACACATAGGATCTGACTCATGTGGTCTTACAGACTGTTAACTTGGTCTTCATAAGACCTCCAACAGCGATAAGGGATGGATTTTTCATAAGATTCTTGATATAGAAGAGATGCCCTTTGTCTCTGCCTTTTTTTTTTTTTTTTTTTTTTTTTTTTTTTTTTTTTTAGCTGTTCCTGCAAAAAACAAAGCAGTGACACAACCCAGTAGGTATCGCCTAGGGTATCAGAGTATATCAGAGACCTCTTGACTGTTATTTCCAGTCATAAGCTAGGAAACTTCTCCATCGCAATCAACTGCCATTTCCAATTTCCTGACCTCCATGGTATTAGATTAGGCCAAACAGTCTGATCTTTACCAGATACCTTAGAAATACAGAAATATCCTTCTATTTGTTCCCACCCACTTGCAAGATACAATTCCCCATATGTATTAAAATAGCAGGACTGACTCACTTTTGCCTACAGACACCACACTTGTCCTACTAGCTGCTTACACATCCCATGCAGAAAACTCATCATATACAAGACTGATGCCCCTGTGTTATCGGTGTGATGGAGAAATGATTGCCAGCAGCTTGGCACCATCTAGATTTCCTTGATTCCTTCTCCAAATCCCTGGCCAGGATGCTTAGTGGTGGTGCCTTTAAGGGAGTTCAGTTGACAGGCATCTAACGCAATAGCGAGTTTTGACACATTTTTAACTGTTTGTTGATGTATGGAATAACCTTGTTGATACATAAACCCTGGAAAAAAAAAAAATCAAAGCGATTGTTGAGCACAAAATATTCAGCTTCTGCTAGGGGAAACCTCCATAGCAGTGTCAGCTGGATCATAGCTCAGTGCAGAGTTCACTTGATTTTCAAGATATTGCATAAGACAGTCTTTACACAATCTCAGTTCATTACTTCTCAAGAACGATCACGGATAACACTGGGGTTTGGAGATGAAAGAACTTTGCAAGTCACCTCTTTTCTTACAGGCAAGAACAAAGCAACCTCATTTAAGAAGGGCTGTTGGACAAGTCACTTCTGGGGGAGTTTGGGGGGGCTGTTGGTATTCAGGGAGGGCAAAGAGCTGCTAAAATTCTTCACATAACAGCCCACTTCAATTCTCAGGTCCTGCAGTCACAAAAATCACTGTATCATTTCAGAGCTGCACCTCTGATTACTTGTAGGCTTTCTGGAAGCGTGACTTCGCACTAATATCCAGCATTGAGAATGATTTTTAAAAGCCAGGGAGTTTTTCTTAACCCAATTCCCACAGTCCTCGTCAGTAACGCATGATTAACAGATCATTTTAGGCAACTTCTGAGACAGTAGCCTGCGTGCAGCACTCGCAATGCTCCACATGGCTAACACACTGTACAACTACACGTGCACCAACCAGGAGATAGAAAAATGGGCACAGGATTGACAACATTACCTAAAAGTTGCTGTACAAACGTAGCTCAGAATTAAACATTCAGAGCTTATGTGACCACAGCAACAGCTGAATTTGTTACTGCTTCAGCTATCATGACAGGCATTGAAATAAATCTCATTTACATGACATACAGTCATCTAAATATGCATTTTTTATTTATTTTTTTTTTCAGAAATTCTTCTAGGATGTCAATGTGCTACACACGGCTCTGTTTTGAGACCTCTCCAGACTGGAGATCAGGCAAGATATACAAGCCTTTGAGCCTGCCAACTTTCATACTTGTTAAGATTAAGCCTGAATTCTGAACATTTTCTGTATGATGCCTCCACGGATGAGATTAAGGAAGGCCTCTTGCCATTAAACGTTGGCTGAGCACATGCAAAACACACCCGCTCGATTGCTGCTGCAAGCAGGGCAAGCAGCTCCCTGTCTGCTGCAGCAACCAGGCGAGCAGAATACGTGCAGGGACCAGGTAGGACAAATTCAATTTCCTTCCCTGACTGCAGGGATTCAAACCCACCTCTCACATCATCCCACAGGGTTCCCTAAAGGCTGGGTTCATCACTGCTGGGTTCCAGACACTAATTCAGTATTTTCCTTTGCAGCTTAGGTTCAGGATCTTCCTCTGGAGCCTGAATCAGAGCCCAGGCATTTCTCCTTGCTCTTCTTCTGCCAGTGTCCCAGTCTTTAAGCAATGGAGACAGGCATCCCCACCACCTACTGGTACCCTGTGCCCCATCCTCTGAGCACACTGCCACAGTCACACCGAGCTAGAAGACAGGGTGGGCTGAGGAGTCTTAGCTGCTCTGGTCCAGGGATGCCACCCCTCCCAGAAGCAAAGTCACTGATGTCAAAACCCACCAGCGTCTCCCTCAAGACGTCCTGCCTCCGAGTTCAGGGCGGTTGCATTCCCGGAAGACACGGTCCTAAGGTAACATTTTTTTATGCTGAGGAAGGGGACATTGTGGCAGCTGCTGTAACTGGGACTCATCACGTCTCCGCGCTGAGCAGCAAAGAAAACCACCTGTTTTGTTTCCCCATTTAAGTACAAAATTACAGCTCAATTAGTCTCTCCTGGAATCCATCACGCATCTCTGTAAGAATGTGGTCCCAGCTACTGCGCTATCCCGGCAAGTTGAGGCAGTAAATAGAAAAGTCTAATTGGGGAAGGGGGGAGATGCTATTTCCTGGTGTTAAAAATATCTGACATTTCCAGGAAATAATGGTATAAATAGAAAATGAAACCATTCCTCCTCCAAAAAAAAATATTTCATAATTGCATGTCATAAAAATAATTAGGTTATGGTGAATTAGTACAAATGTTTACAACAAAATTGCCATGCAAAACATTATGGGTAATAACATGCTAATTGCTGTAGAAGCAAAAGCTGATTATGTTTCAGCAATATTAAAAGTTGCCAAGTCAGCGCTTCTATCCAAGCTTCAATCTCCCTCAGCAGTATCTGGGGACACAAGGAAAACTGGCGATGAGAGAAGGAGATGGCAGGTAGGCAGGCGTGCGCCCGGCTCTGCCAAGCACTTCCCTTGTTGAGTGGCGATTCCTAGAAAGCTCACGCTGGATAACACTCAGGTGGCACGAGCGGAGGATGCCTGCATCAGCCCTCACTCCCTGGGTACGAGGTAGTAAACACGGAGCAATGGGAGCACCCGGCGCAGGCTGCGGCATGGTCACCTCTCCATCTGCTGTGAGGAGGTTACCCAGGCTGGGGGCTGCCCAAGCAGGTCCGGAGCAGCTGAGCTGGCTCCCGCAGAGCTGACTCCGATCCAGAGCGGCACAGCCCTGCCTGCAGATGTTAGCTTTGAGCCGGTTCCATGCAGACACCATCTGAGCATCCGCTCTGCTGCATGCCGACAGACCTGACCGGAGGCAGGCAGCTAACCTGTGCCCGGCATGGCAGCAGAGCCAGCTTCCTGAGACCCCATAAGCCTGGGCAACACCACGCAGAGCCCCCGCACTGTGCTGCAGGATGGTGCTGAGGCTGAGCTGACGTGGTGTGCTGGTCTTGAGATCCCTGCAGGGTGGATTACTCAGCCTCTGCACCACCTTCTCCAGCATGCCGCACTCCGCTGAGTAGCTGCTCAACAGCCTGGGAGAGCATCCCAGCTCTCCCCAGTGCTTCAGGGGTAGGGTGAGTTCCTCCTGCCCCAGCCGAGAGCTGCCACACCGCCTGCCCGGCAGGGACCAGACCCCCGCCACGGGATGCTCCAAAGGATGGCCTTAGCCCCCAGGTGACCTCAGGGCAATGCACCCTCTGCTCTGTCCACTCCCGTTTCTGCCCCTGGGAGGGTACTGCGGTCCTGTTTTGAGGCAGTGCTAGAGCCCAATAAGGGCAGAGGAGCACGTGTGGATCTGCATGATGAGTAACGTTTTGCACAGAGGTTTCTCAGCTGTTCACTCGGGTGCATGTCTGGAGCCTCCACACATGACAAGGAGCCCACAGCACCTTATCTCCAGACAACTTGAAGTGTTCTCCCTCCTGCTTTTGGGAAGAGCAGGACTTGCCACAGGCTTGCTACCACACATGAAGGCTGAGAGGCAGCAGCCAACTCACTGTCTGCTCCTTCTCCCAGATGCTCCCGTGCTGACCAAGCCTCTTGGTCATCAGCAGGCAGCCAGAGGGTGTCCTCTTGCCCGTCAAGGGCTCAGGACCTGCTTTTCCAGCCCACCACTCCTTGCCTCCAAACTCCCACTCTGCGGAGCTCCTGCCCTGCAGGACCACAGGTCACTCTGAGGGGTGCTAGCAGGGGTTTGCAGCAGCCACGATGGCCTGAAGATGCGTCTTCACATTGCATAGATGTTCTCCTGGGAGCTGAACTGCCTGGAACACCCATCTCCAACCTGCTGCTCAGCTAACTTGTGTGCCCAGTACTTTTTTTGGAATGGATGTCCTTCATCCAAGATGTCTCAGAAGAATTGGGGTCTATGTATTTCTAGAATTTGGGCAGAGGTCTTGCACACATCCACATAAACCCATCAGGCTCCTTATGGGTCACGTTTGCTTGTCACCAGATGTGGCTAACCACCATCTCAGGAGGAGTGCTAGGTAAAGTTTGGACATGTTAGCTGAAGGTGTGAATTTAAAACAGATTACTTCAAAGTTAGTAAATCCCCACAGGGTGCCCACGTTCAGAATTGAAGTGACATTAATTGGGTTTACCAAACTCATTTCCAAAGCAAATTACAATAAACCGGATTACATTTGAATGAGGGCGTTCACACAGAAATTTAGCAGTTTAACTAATCCTCTTTAAGAGCAAATTTGGCTTAAACCCTCTAAGTGCCCCATATTCCAGTTTCTCCTGTGGGGGAGCTGCCAGATTTTACCTTTGAAGACTTCATCATCTTTGTCCCTTTTTGCTGTGGGGTTTTTTTTTGTTTGCTTGACCTTTTTTTTTTTAAGGTTGGAAACAAGGTGCTTTCCAAAAGGCAGAAGTTCTTCATCACCCTTTTTACAAGTGCCCAGAGCCGAGGCAATTCTCAGCCCATTACAGAGGCTGGATGACCCAGGTGAATGACCCAACAGCAGGCAAAGCCCAGCTCTTCCCGGGGCCGTGAACCAGCCTGACACCTGCCCTGGACCCTGCGCATCGCCCCAGACTTCAGCAATGCGCCTCCTCATCTCGGCCTCCCAAGTTTGCAAATACGGAATGAAAGCAGCCGTGGAAATGATTTTTTTATTTTTTTAAACAAAGCGTCATTTCAGCCGTTAATTCCGACGCTGGCTAATGAGGGGCTTTGCTGTGAATAGACTCCGCAAGTGGTTCAAAGCCCAGCCTCTCCCTCCCGCTCAGCTTCGCGGTGTTAAAGCGGTGTTTCGCAGCGCTGGAGCACTACCATCTGCTGTGCCCCCTTCATTATGCACCGAGTCACTCCGGGCAGCTCCCGGCAGAAAGCAAAGACGGAGGTAAACTAGTATTTGAAAACAAAGGAGGGCTCTCTCCATCCTAATTAGCGGCAGGTTGCAGAGAGCAGCAGCGGAAGGCGAAGGTCACTTCCCACAAGGCTCTGCTCAGGATGCCAAAACACCCACTTAATTCAAGCGGCTCAGCGGGCAGAGCCAGACCAGAGCAATTACGCTCCCTGGATTTCCCTAAGGAAGGCTTTAACAATGCAACTCTTAGAAAAAAAGATGACTGCAGGAGCTCTTTATTCTGCCACCTTGGAGCAGGAGGAAGCACAGTCTACCCTGCTACTGACTCCGGGAACGGCGCTCTCTTTGTGCCTCTGCGCTGGGAGGCAAGCTGGGAAGGTTTGGGGCTTTTTTTTTCCCCCCTTAAGAAATGAATAAGAGCAAATTTTAACATTTAAAAAAACCCCAAAGACCAAAAAACCCACAAACATGAAGACCCTTTGTAGTGGGTTGAATTCCCTCTGAGCACTCCAGGGTTTCCTTCCAGGTGCTGCCAGTGAGAATTAACCTTTAAAGGAACCTTCTAAGCATGAACTCTGGGAGCCTTCCTGGGAGACACAGCTCTTCTGCCTGGCTTCTCTCTGCCTGGCTCAGCCCAAGATTTCAGCTCTTAAGTGATTCACTGCACCCCAGCCACCTCACACAGACAGCCCTTCCAAAAGGTCAAAGCATCATTTTTAACCTCGGCTGATAATTTCCTCCTTGCACACGCCCTGGGTGATGTTCATCCACATCTGCCTTCCTCCTCACAGCTCTGCGGTGCAGCGACTCTCCCTTCAAAAGGATCTGCCCAGCTGTTGACAACTTCTGCTGATGGCAGGAGCATTTTCCAGGGGTGCTCCATAGGAACCCAACTTCCTTCATCCCTTCCAAAGGCTCCAGAAAAGGGAATTCATGGTAATTTTCAGTGGGGAAGGAAGCCAGACTTCTTTTTTTTATTTTTTACCCTGATAACCAGGAGATGCAGACACCATCCAGATCCCTCCTCAAGGGCTCCGGACACAAAGTGTTGTCCAGTCCCCTCTTCACTGGTGCAGCTACCAGCAACTGGTGACCATCACATACCATACTGGCTCCACCCCACTCTGTTCTTGGATGGGAAAATCCTTCAGCCAGCAGCTCTGCAGGAGGCAGGGCAGCCGTGGGTTTAGTGCAGTTTTCTTAAAAAAATACTTTTCAGAAGACGACCCGCGGCTCTTTCACTCCGACACGGCTGTTCGGTAGTCACCTCCCAGCACCAAGGAACCCAACAGACCTACTGCTCCCCAAGCCCGCATCACAGGTGACTTGTGCTGCATAAAGTCACCCTCTGCGCTGTGCCAGAGCCCTGGCAACCCAGGCACAACCCTTTAGAGGTGCACTTCCCCCTTATTTCCTCTCCCAGCTCCATCAGCAGTAACTAATACTCTGTGCTGGCATTACAGAGGTGTCCAGCTGTTGATAAGCAGCCCAGAAAATCACCAGCAGTGTTTGACAAGGCTCCAGTGTTTGCGTGTCGTAGCTTTGCCCGCTGTTTCCAATAAACAGAGCTGGTTGCGTGTTTGCACAGAGCCCGGGGCACCAGACTGGTGGACATGTAGGATGGTTCTCAACTCTGTGCCACCCTTGTTTGGTCACAGGCTATGAAACCTTCATTTATCCTGGCACATCTCTTGGTGTCAGGTTGACTTTGCAGATCTGGGTGGCTGGAGATGAAAAGGGGTTTTCTCCAGGAGACATTTGCCAGGAGAGTGCTGAGGGGGTTTTAAGCACAGGATCAGCCAAGCATGCTGGAAAATAAGAGTGATTCTCTAGGGTGTGCAAGGCTTTTTTGCCACCAGGGCCATATGGCTCTCCACTAAGCCGGTAACCACATCATGCCTCTGTAGTCCATATTATTAAATATTATTCCATATTAAAATTCTGAAGCATCCTGTTTGCTCTCTGGCTGCTCTCCCCGTCACCCCTGGCTACATCTTTGCTGATGGATCCCATGGAGACGTCAGCTCCTGCCTCTTTTTCTGCTGCTTAGGCTTGCTCTGCAGACACAAAGTGATCCAGCCTATCGTCACACGCAACCAAGACAGGGCATCGGCGCTGGCGCCGTACCACCCCAGCACACCAGGTGAATGCACCTTTACCTCCGGGTCCATGTCAGTCTGCGTGGCCGTTAGCTGTGGTCCAGCTTTTGACACTCACAACCACCCAAACTGCAGCAAGAGCATCCGTGTGCTCGGCTGTTTGCTTCTTCTCAGCATCAAATGGAAACTCATACAGCATCAAATGCAAACCTTGCAACCAGCAGTCCAACAAAGTTACCTCTCTCCAGCCTTCCTTCTCCTGACACTCACTGCTGCAGAGCCCACATGAAGAGCTATTTGCCTCTCCTCTGCTCCTCGTCTGCATCCCCAGAGCCTTGGTCACGATGAAGTTTTAGCTGCTCCCTTTTTCTGCGCAGTGTGGTTCTTCGCCCATTTTGTTCCCGTTGCTGGGAGATTACTCAGGAGACCAGCAGCCTGGCAGGGCACCTGCTGGGCATGGCAGCCAGCCCAAACACAACTCAGGTGGTTGTTTTTAAGAAGCACACCCCTTGCACCTACCTGGCTTAAGGAGAGGGTGGAAACAGAAAGGAGCAGCCCCTGCTCCCCCTTTTCACTCCACCAGAGCTGGGGAAGCTCCCTTGTGAACATCTTCCAAGCACAGAGGGTGCTGGCAGATGAGCACCAGCCAGGAGATTTTTTCCCCGCACGGCACTGAGCCACTGCCACCGCTCCTGGGGATGCCTCCCGTACTCCTGCTCTGTGGGACTGCGACCTGCTGTCCCTATGGAAAATGCTGTGCCTGCGGTCTCCAGACCCCCAGGTGAGAGGAGATCCTTGTCTTCAGTGCTCCAATGGCCAACACAACCCTCCACGCCGATGGACCCTCAGAAACGCCCCTTCCCCTCCGCCCGGTCCATCCCCCCCCCCCCCCCAATTTCCCCCAGCAATTAGACCTTCTCTGCCTTGGCTGGGCAAGACAAACGGTGTTTATTGGGATCACTTTCCTGCTTGCCAAACATAAATTAGAATGCCAATCGATACGGCTGTGTCACCTGATGGTTTTATTTCTTTTATCCCTCTGCCTCCGCTTTTAATTTTGCTCTGTGCCGGAGCTCTCGGTGGGGCTCGGACTGCGGTGATAAACCAACAGATCCCCATTAACCCACTGCAAGAGCAAGAATTCACCTTTTCTCTCTTTCTTTTCCTTTTTTTCTTTTTTTTTTTCTTTTTTTAAACTATCCTTCTATCAATATTTGATAAGGGTAATTTCAAAGACTTGTTTAGTATGATCTCAGCATAAGGAGTCCTTCGGAGTGTTTATCACGTTCGAGGTATAATTACATTCAAATCCTGAGCTGCAGTTGCCAGGGTTACAGCTGCTGGTGGTTCCCAGCTTTTGTGTATTGGGAGGTTCTCACCGCCCTCTGTGCCCACCCCACGCTCTCTGCTCCTTTTGCTGCTGGGGTAGGGCAGGAGGATGATGGGCAGGGTACACACCAGGTCATACCGGGCGTTTCCCAGCCTGGAGGAGAAGCCAGCATCACCACATGGGATGTATGGCGTGCAGGATTTTGGTGCTGTCCTGGGCAGGTCGAGGACGGGGCAGAGGGAGAGCTGGCAGAGGGTTGGACCTTGGTAAGTAGAGTTAAGTTCTCATAGGAAGAACCTCAATGGGTGTAGAAGCTCCACAGAAGGAGATACAGCAACATCTGTTCTTTATCCCTTGAATCCTGAGTCAAAATGAAATCTAAAGACCAAAGACATGAACCGCCAGGGATAGAGGGTTGCATAGTCCCCAGGGATGGGTCTGAGGTGGCGGCGCTGCTGCCGTGCCAGCCGGGGACCCCCTTGCACTCTCAGCTGTTCCCCGACGAGGCACAGGAGGACCATGCAGCCCTGCCAAAGCCC
>NW_010134011.1:0-4407 GCF_000699245.1 Pterocles gutturalis | reverse complement strand
CCGGCCAAGGAGAAGCCTCCAGAGAGGCACCCGATGCTCAGGGACACCAGCTCTATGTCCACCAAGAGGACACAAACTCCACCTAATGTGTTCTTGCAAGCATCCCTGGCGTTCTCCTGGATTAAAGCATCTATACACCTGAGGGGCTGGCTGCCGGGGACCTGGGCTCACGTCACCGGCCGTGCAGGAGGGGAAGGGGCTGCCGGCACGGGCTCCCCACCTCAGCTGAGCAGAAGCCCAGCTGTAGCCACCACTGGAGCTGGGAGCAGCCCTGGCTCCACTTTTAGCTGATGGTGTGGACAGTCCATGGGGCTTGGACCTACTGAAGTGTCCCGAAGACCCTGCCACACTAGGAGTTTTCCGCTCGAGCATTTCCCCTGCGACACCACGTCCCCTTCCGGCTGCACCCAGAGATCCACAGGTCAATGGAACCACTTGATAGGGTGTTAATAACAACTGCCATGGGGGGGGACAGCCCAGGGAAAGGCCACTGTCCCCTCCTGCCCAAGCACGGCCGCTGAGCGGAGCCTGCCCAGCCATAAAGAACCCCCTTCCCTGGCCGCGGGACAGGCAGAGGCTCGGCTTGTACCTCGCATTTCCTGGGCAGTGGAGAGGAACGCTATTCCACCCGTACAGCAAGGAACTGGAATTGAATTGCCTTTGTTCTAGTTCCAGTTTTAAATAATCTGAACCTTGGTACAATAGGCAGTGTTATCACTAATCCCCACAGCTGAGCCCGAAATAAGCTTACGGACCGTGCAGCAGCCACTGTGGGAACAACAATTATTCTAACAAAGGATGGAGCAGGGGGGGGAACAACCACGAGCTCCTTGGGTTTTATGGAGGGTGAATGCAACTGTTGTCAATTGACAATAAATAAATAATTTTTCTTTTTTAAAAAAAAAAAAAGCAAACAACTGCAGTGTGAAGGTCTGGTAAAATATTTACAAATATTTCAATAATAGAAAAAGCTACCTGCTATAGTCAATAGGTTGTAAAACAAATTCAGGTGGAAGATATTGTTTACCCCTAAATCAGCTCTAATGCACTGGCAAATGTGATTATCAGCATTCCGCAGGACCGGCAGCATCAGCATTCATGACAGGTGTGCTCAGTAAAGGCTCTTTTGGCCACAGGTTCATTTGTAATTATTAAAACCAATCTTGTTAGCCTGCACTGAGCAGGCAGCAAGTTCCAAATTCCTGGGCACTGGCATGCAGTATTTGCTTTAATTTATTATGTGTGTTTTACGTATTATTTTACTGTGTCAAAGCCACCGCGCAAATGAGAAACCCCATCTCAAAGGCACCGGACAGCGCACAGCTTTGCAGTTTGTGTCACCCCTGCACTCGGAGCCGGCACGTTCTTTGTTCCCGCGGAAATGCTTTTACATCAAGGACAAATGACCAGCAAGCTGGCAGCCGGGGTGGCTGTTCTCGCTGCCCAGCGTGGAAAAGGGACTAGCACAGCACCAGGGTGTACGCCACGGGGAAAGCAGTCACAGGGGAACAGGAGAGCCTGGGGACACAAAGCAGACTGCTGCTGGGCCACCCTGAGCAGCGGTGTTTCCACAATAACAGCAAATACAGAGAATCAATAGCAAAACAGGGAGGGAGAGAGAGTGTGTGGTGTGAGACGCGAGAGATGGCTGCGGCATGCCTCATCTCACTTCCCCAGGAGAAAATCCAGGGCAAAGCCACGGGGAAAACCCCGGAACACTCCAGCCTGAGCTGGAGCCCAGAGCTTTGGAGGAGAGGGGCTCTGGTATGGGCAAGGCTCGGTGCTGAGCGTCAACGGGACCAGCGCGGGGAGATGCCAGAGTCACTGGGAGCGGAACGCCTCCCCCAAAACACACCTCACCATTCCTAAGGCAGAGGGCTGGGCGCAGGTCTGATCCTCTGTATTCTCAGGTATCAGGGAGGGAGGATGAAGAGACTGGGATGAAGGTCCAGGGCGGTGAAAAGCCCTGCTCCGTGGTGTCGCCTCCAAACACAGCGGTACGAGGGACGCCGCTTATCGGAGGAGGGAAAGGGGAATGAGGTGACCACCGGGCATGTCTGAGCATTTGAATTACATGCAGGGCTTGTAAGGGACGGGATCTGACATTTAACGCCTCTGTTTGTGGAGCGCTTGACATTCCCGATAACAGGAGCAGTGCAGACAGACGGCGAGCTTTCTGCCTCCCTGCGAGAGCACGTGCACTGCTGCTTCCCCGGTCACCAGCCAGGGCCCTGGAGATGCAATGGAGCTGTGTGTCACACCAACACCACAGCATCCCTGGGACAGACTGCGTTCGGGCTCGGGAGGAGTCCCCATGTCCCCTTGTGCCCTGGCTGTCCTCCCCAGGGACGGATCGTCTCCTCTGCTCGCAGGCTGTGCAGGACATGTGCCACCTGTGGAGCACACAGCCAGCAGAGCCAGGTTCTGGTCTTCTCCAGGGCTCTGAGGAGCCATCATAAGAAAAATGAAGACACTTATTTTCCAAGACATATATTTTCCAAGACATTCGTGTCTTGGAAAGCTGTGCGTTACAGCTGGCCGATGGAAATAACTTAACAGGGGCCTCACCTGGCAGTGGCTCAGCAATGGAAGTGGCAGAGGGGGAGGAAACGATCACAGGTGGTGTCCCAGGTAAGCGCAGGCTCAGCAGAAGCCAGAGCCCTGGTGCTGGATCTAAGGCAGGACTTGGCTTAGAGCCACGTAGTTGCCACCGCAGGTGTGGGCACCTCGGTCCCCAGCAAGGACTCCCAGTCCTGGGGGGTGCCCACTCCGGGGGGGGGTGCCCAGCCTGGCTGCTCCCCGAGGGGGCTCAGCTGGAAGTCAGGGTGAACCTGGTGAGCACAACAGCGCCATGGAGGGGGGAAAGGAGCTGGAGTAACAGACACCATCAGTCCGGTGGGCTGAGCATCACCAGTGCTCCCAGCTTCCCATCCCACCCGATGCTGCTTCACGGACTGCAAAGTGTTCTGACGGGATGGCCACCCCAGCAGACACCCCCCTCGAGCTGTCCCAGCTGTCTCTCAGTACACCTCCAGTACACCTCCCCATCGCACTGGCCTCCAGGGGCTCTGCTGGTGGGGCTGGGAAGTGGTCCGCCAGAGCAAACCAGTCCTGTGGCTGGTCCTCAACGATCCCGGACTTTACAGGGCAGGTCCTGGCAAAGCTGGGCTCAGGGAGGCTGATGACAAGACTAGTTAGTTACTGCCCCGGTGATAAGATCCTGCCCAGCGAGGAGAAAGGACAGGCATGGTGACAGAGGAGGGAGCAGATCCCCGCGTCTCTGGAGGACAGCCGAGATCCCTGCTCTCTTGCCCATCCATCCAGCTGTATCTTCTCTTAATTGCATTAAAATAACACTCTCCCACTTCATTTTTTTTTTATTATTAGAAGTGAACAGATTTAAAGCTTTTCCCCTCAAATTATGGTTCACCTGAGTAGATAATTAAAAGACTATAAAGGAGATACATTTTTATGTGTAATTACGCCTACTTCTGCTGCTGTATCAGGGCTTCAAAAATATTTGCAAAACAACTCAAAACTTTTATTTTGTCAGTGCAATAATTGCTGCTTGTCATGGCTATCTGCACGGCTGTCTCTGCTCTAATGAGCGCAGCGGCTGGCAGGCAGCTTTGCTGAGAACGGGAGGGTGGGTGCCAGAGCTCCAAAGCATCCCGGGTGCGCTGCTGGCAGAGCAGCCGTGCATGGCGTGACACCGAGGAGCACGGCCGCAGGGCTCACCCAGAGTGGCAGGTATGGCTTCGGAAGGGAGAAGGATGTTTGTTTGCATTTCATGGGGAGACGGGGAGGATGGACGGGAGGATGCTCAGCGTCTGGCCGTGACCAGTTCAAGTCTCGTCTCCATCCATTGGTGGTGGGCACATATCCAGATGGATCTTCTCTGCACACCGCTGGGTGCAGCTGGTTTTCTTTGCACACTGAAGGCTGGGTGTGCTCAGCAACACCAGCACCCAGCTGCCCCCTCCCTGGGCAGGCTCACGCCCTGGGCTCACGGGGAGAGGGGAAAGGTGCCCACCATGCGCGGGAGGCTCCGAGTCTGTCCCTGTGCACAGTGCAGCACCCCCACCTGGGTGTCACAGCAGATCCATCTGCGTTCCTGATGGGAACAGGCTGGGCGTCGTCGCTGGCTGCTCCTCAGCTCTGGTTGGCCCCGGCCGCCTCTCCCCGCAGAGAAGGGGCTCAGCCACTGACCCTTCGGTCCATCGCCCCCAGCTCCCTCCTGGCCCCATGGCGCCCTGGGGGTGGCACCCCCCAGCACTGCAGGAGCAGGCTCTGGTCCTCCCAGCCCCAGGCTGGTTCCCGGCTATCGTACGCATCGTGCTTCTGTGCATGAATCCCCCCAAGCTGAAACTGGCGCTGGCCCGGAACCCCCTGCCCTGGCACCCCCTG
>NW_010134010.1:0-1614 GCF_000699245.1 Pterocles gutturalis | reverse complement strand
GCCCCAAGGCCACCGCTCTCTCCTGGCAGTGTCCCCAGGCTCTGTCCCACCCTGCTTCCTTGCAGGGGTCAGGCACTGCCTTCCTGCTCCCTGGCGTCACTGATGTCCCACGCATGGTGACCCTGTCACCTCCTGCCCAGCCCCTGGTCCCGGCTCCACACAGCTCTGATGCTGTGCTGTCACCTCCACGCCTGCATCTGCATCTTCTGCCACTCGCAGCCACCACCCAGGGCTGGGCGAGGGGTGACCCCACTCCTCTGCCACCGCCTGAACCCCTCCTGTGCCACCACGTGTCAACGTTTTGAGCAGCTCTCCCAGCCCCAGGGAACAGAGCACCCACCACTGGGGCAGGTCCTTCCCATCCCGACGTGTCTGCCCATCTTCAGCTGCCCATCCACATGCAGGGGGGTCGTTCTGCGCTGCCCCTTGCCCAGGGACAAGGTGTGTAGGGTCCTGGGGACAGAGGACAGGAGCAGGGACTGTTGGGGCTGGAAAAAAGGAGGAACATCTTGGCTATATCCCGTTTGGGGTTTGCTCATGGGAAGCAGGACAAGAATCATAGAATCACAGAAGGGTTTGTGTTGGAAGGGAACTTAAAGCCCACCCAGTGCCACCCCCTGCCATGGGCAGGGACACCTCCCACCAGCCCAGGTTGCCCAAAGCCTCATCCAGCCTGGCCTTGAACCCCTCCAGGGATGGGGCATCCACAGCTTCTCTGGGCAACCTGGGCCACTGCCTCACCCCCCGCACAGGAAAACATTTCTTCCTCACATCTCATCTCCATCTCTCCTCTCTCAGCTTAAAACCGTTTCCCCTCGTCCTCTCCCTGCATCCCCTGATCCAGAGCCCCCCCAGCTCTCCTGTAGCCCCCTTTCAGCACCGGAAGCTGCTCTAAGATCTCCCTGGAGCCATATGTCACTTAGTGCCACCATGATGCTCTGGGAGGGGGTAAGATGTCTTCTCCAGGTCATCCTTCTCTAGAACACCTGGTCCAGGTGCCCCGCGTTTGTAACGTACTGTGTCCAGCTGATTAACGACAGACATTCATTAGCTCTTGGGTAGAAGGGACCACAGCTGGAGGTGCTCTCCACCGGAGGTCACCCGCTCGTTGCTCAATGAGTCTCTGCTGCGTTGGGAGTGACTCTTGTCTTCTGCCAGACCAACCTTTGATGTTCATGGTGCAGGACCTAGGACATGTGGGAGCTGTGGGACCTCTGTTGTGACCTCTGATGGCTTCTGGCTCTTTGAAGAAAAACCCCAGCCACTGACTAATGATGGGAAGAAAATGTGGGTGCTCTGAGGGAGCCAGTGGCTGCCTCGAGGCCACACTGGTGGCTCTCATCACCTCTTGCTCGGCAGCTCAAATGGCTTGCTGATATTTCTCCACTGTCCCCCGTCCTTCTGGTCACCACCCGGCGGTGGCTGTTTCAACTCCATCCAGCTGCTCTGGATGCAGGAGCCCCATGGGGACATGTCCATGGATGTGGGAGCCCCGTGGGGACCTGCGGATGGGGCCGGGAGCCGCGTGGGGATCTGCCCACGGTCGGGCGCGGGAAAGGCTCTGCCCTCGGGCGGGCAGTGCTGGCCAGGGCCCTCGAGAGGGAGCCCTCCGCC
>NW_010134009.1:0-249 GCF_000699245.1 Pterocles gutturalis | reverse complement strand
TTTGTGTCCCCTGGGTTCCCCCGCCTCGCCCTGGGGCAGGGGGTGCTTTTGGGAGGGCTCTGCCCCCCAACGCTCTGGGGTCATTGCGGTGCCGAAGGCTCCCAGGATCCCGCACCCTGCTGCAGGCAGCACGTGTGGGGCCTGGCGGGTGGCAAAATGGAGCCGGCATCTTTCCCAGTGCCCCAGATTAATCCGACTGTGCCAGCTCCCCCGCGGCCCCCCGCCCCCAGCCTCCCCTGGACCCTGGCC
>NW_010134008.1:0-33037 GCF_000699245.1 Pterocles gutturalis | reverse complement strand
TCAGAGGGCTGGAGCACCTCCCCATGAGGGGAAGAAAAGAGTTGAAAGAGAGCTGAAAGAGTTGGGATTGTTCAGCCTGGAGAAGAGAAGGCTCCGAGGAGACTTAATAGCAGCCTTCCAGTGCCTGAAGGGGGCTACAGGAGAGATGGGAAGGCTCTTCATCGGAAGGGGGGGGGGGAGTGATAGGACAAGGGGTAATGGGGATAAGCTGAAAGAGGGTAGATTTAGACTAGACATTAGGAAGAAATTTTTCACTGTGTGGGTGGTGAGACACTGGAACAGGTTGCCCAGGGAAGCTGTGGATGCCCCATCCCTGGAGGGGTTCAAGGCCAGGCTGGATGAGGCTTTGAGCAACCTGGGCTGGTGGGAGGTGTCCCTGCCCATGGCAGGGGGGTTGGAACTTGATGATCTCTAAGGTCCTTTCCAACCCAAGCCATCCTGTGATTCTATGATTCTATGATTTATTTGGATATATTTCAGAACTATTTCTTAAAGCAATTACAACTAAACATGTTTGGGATGCGAGAACAAGTGGGAGGGGAGGGATGTTAAATTTTCTCAGCTCCTTGAAAAACTCAAAATGGAGATTAAAAACTAACAGTCTCCATTTTCAGATGAGCTTCACTGACTAAAGAAACCTGAGGAAAACAAGAGTCCCTGAGGAGGTTTTGTCAGGAAAGCATCTAAAGCAAGTCAGCCAGATACAGTAGTCCTAGTTTGAGAGGTTGTGTTTTTTCTGTTGTTTCTTCTTCCTGTAGCCACATGAAACAGTAATGTCTGTTTTGGATGGTGCACAAAAGCACTTCAGTTTTCAATTTCCTTTTAAGCAAGTTTGTGTTAAGAATAAGGTTTTCCTGGTCACCATCAAACTGTCCACCAATGGGTGTCATCTGTACACCCTGATACTGAAATCTGAATAAATATTCATCTCTTATTAATGCTTTCCTCTGCGGTATTTGAAGAGTAATGGTGTGTAGCCCCCTAGAAATTTCATAGGCCATTGGGTGATGTGGTTTTGAGGTGTGGAGGAAATGTCGTCTAGCGAGCAGTTTAACTCGGATGGGTCTCTGGGAAGCAAAAAAGTACTAATAGCTGCACTCAGCAAGGTATCGTGATGTTCTTCCTAATCTAAGGGTACGGTTGAGTAGGAAATTTAATATCCATGAGCAGTAAAATATAATACAAAAATCTGGAGATCCATGGCAAGAATTTCCCGAGTGGTTTTTGCCTTGTGAACAGAATACATTTGAAATAGAGTAGTGTTCTCTGCACGCGCTGGTGTTTGGAAAGATGTGTTCCATGAAAACAAATAAGATTCCTTCAGTTTAAAAATGCCAGAGTATTTACTTGCTAAATAAAATATAAAGAAAGCTGTAAATATGCTTCATTACAACACAGCCTGGTCTTTAGAGGATTTTGAATAGCTGTTGTGCACAGTGGAAGACAAATTAATCTCTCTGAATCTCTCTCAGCTGAAACATTCTAATGTTAACTAACAGTTTCTAGTGATCAAAGTGATTTAGTTAAATTATTTATTTGCATATGCATTTAAAAGTTTTTATTGTTGTAGCTCAAGGGAAGAGAATGGAAGGGGGAAGAAGAAGGTCTTAGGATAATTACCTGAGATTTAAGAGCAGCTGGCCCTGCCTTGTCCTACTTTCAAAGCTACATCAGGCGTCTTTGGCTGCTTAAGATCTCCCGATGGCCACGCAGCCTTTGCCATGGCTCCTCACAATAAGAATTGTGGTCATATCTGCCCTTTCTTCTTTTCACTGGTAATCAAAATGATCAACGAGAGATATTTTCTTCCATTAAAAGCTGTGTTGTCTTGTGTTCCAGTCTAGTCAAAATGGTGGTTAAACGTAAATCTCTGGGTTTTCCTGCAGTTTATTGCAGTTGCGTGCATTTTATTGTCTCCTTTCTGTTGTTCTCCACATTGATCTCTTTAATAAGAAAATTCTCAACTTAAAAAGCAGAACCAGATTCTGTTTGGCACACAAGAGAAATCAGTGGAAGGGTCAGGTTATAACATTGTTGGGGTTTCCACCCCCCCCCGCCCCAAGTGAATTGGTTGCAATTGCATGTTGCTGCTGGCAGGCAGTGGTTGAGCTGGTGTCTGCTGGGTGGTAGTGCACAGCCCCAGGAAAATCACTGATTAATGAAAGCTAGTTGGGGTGCACATTTGTTTGTATTGGTGTTTGAAGCCTGAAATCAATACTTTATTATAAACAAAGCAACTAAACTACCAAATGTTGTGTAGTTCAGCTTCAAAATGAAAAAGGCAGCAATTTTGGGGTTTTAAAAATATCTGTTTGCAGAAATGATGCAGGGAGAAAATTGACAGTATTTTGAGTATCATTCCTGATCCATTTTCAGTTCTAATGCCTCTGAAACATTCAAAAAAACAAAACAACAAAAAACCCAAACCAAAACCCAAAACAAATCCAAACCAAAAACCACAACAAAACAAAACCTCCAGAAAATCATTTAGAAAGGTCAAGACAGATCACGTTTAGTCTTATCACCTTTACATCTGTGGAGACAGTAATTCTCAGAACTCATAGGAGACATATTCTGTTGTGGCTTGGAAAAAGAAAATAAATGTAAACAGAATACCATTCTGCATATTCTCAGAAGGAAGAGGCATCAATCTGTATGCTTTGGCAGCCTTTCCTTAACTTTTGTTGTCTTCAGAGCTGCATTTTAAATGATTGTCTTGCCATGCCTGTATAATAAAAAACATCTGAAAAAGGGTCTGAAATGGTAATTAATCTATTTGAGATTTTTTTTTCTCCTGTAGAATGAAAGTTCTTTGTTGAAAGGTTAGGGCAACTTCATATTTTGATTTTTTTCAGCTGTTCTTTACAAAGAGTAGTCCCACAAAGAATTCTAGAACATACTGTTAGCCACATGCATCAGGATCATGTTTGTGTCCAGGTTCAGCATGTATGTGCTGATATCCCGATGTATGTGTATAGGATTCTGTAGCAGAAAACCTGAGAACAAGGTGCCTTTGTATGATTATTTATTTTGCTATTTTTCTAACAAAAACACACAATAAACTCAGCCTGCTGTAATACAGCAATGTGGTGAAAACAGATAAGCTGTTATGTCAGGTGGCAAAGTTATAAATATCAGTTATGTCTGAAAAGACAACTTTCATCTAATGAGAACTATAACCGGTTAATTACATTGCCTCGGATCTTCTTTATGCTTTTATCAAATATGAACAAGACTTTTCTTCATTGCTCATGAATGGAAATGTATTAAATTGCTAATTGTTGCAGTTACTTTTTATGGAAGAATCAGTAAGTGAAGTATTCCAAGATTAGTTTCAGGTCTGTCCTGGATTATCGTATTCTGCAGAGAGGACATCGTTATATTAAAAACAGACCTTTTCATTTGAGTCATTTGCACATTGTTACGATTTTTAAAACAGATGAGGTTTGACCTAACTCTGGTCCCGTTGGATCTGGCCATTTTCAGTGATTCTATGATTTTATACTTAAATATATTTTTATTTTGTTTTTCTGTTTGCCTGCAGCCTAAACACCAGGATAATGGGTTAAATTAATTGGCATTGATAAAATAAAGAGATTAAAAACCTTTGGTAGACTTGCAAAAGTCTCTCTTTGCATATCTGTAAATTAATCTCATTTCTGATCTGATTCACACCTTGTTTACCAGGTCTGACTGTAGATTGCTTTTGTGATGTTGTCAATTATTTGGATGGGCTGGATGATGATTTTAAACACTTTTTTGCTGCTAGCTAACTCCCAAAGAAGGCTTAGAGTCAAGGTCCCTTGAGCACACAAGTTAGTGTAATCAGTTCAGGAAATTGTATTATTTTTCACAATACAATTTAACAGGAGATAAATTGGATTTTTGTAGTCATTAGCTATTTCAGTGGCATTTTTTTCTTTTTTCATGATTGGTGGTTGCGTCTGTAAACACCTGGAAATTGAATTCTCACACTTAGTATGGTTCAATATGTATATCTGATTGTACATATGGATCCATCTTCAGCAAAGTGTAAAAAACTGCAGGAAAAAAGACAAAGAAAAAAACTCCACCCACTTTTTTTTCACCTCTAGATCTTTAAGTTTTCATAGTATTACTTTTTTTCCTGTGTATAAATCAGACTTCATGTTCTTTTTTCTGTGTAAATAATCCTACCACTATGCTTTTCGTCTCTATCTTGGGTATATTAGTTTCATATATTAATGTCAGACATGCTTATAATTTTTTCAATTTTTCAAGCATTCTTCTAGTTGATTATTTTTAGTATTTTGATTTTTACATGTTCTCATTTTCCTGCCTGCCTGCATTGAGTTTGGACAGCGTATATGACACAGATTATTTTTTTTCTTTTGGCCAAGTTCTAAAACTTTTCTATTTGAATAGCTGCATAATGACAACTATAGCAGTTCTCTAATTCAAACCATCTGCAAAAGAAATATCTCTGTCGAGATACATTAACCTGATCTAGTGGAAGGAAAGGAATATTTATTTTTTTAAAAAAAGACTCAGTTGAAAGAAGGGGAAATCTAGTGTGTGTGTATTTAAGCTTTGATTTAAACAGCGATCCTGAACCTTGAAGTTTTAAGGGTGGGGTTTTAGAAAGTAAATAATTAAAAGACTGAGGGTTCTGATTCCTTTAACAACAGTTTCAAAGGATGTGAAAGACAGTCCTGAAGGGAGATCCAACTCATCTGATCACCCGCTAGTACAAGAAGATTTTAATTACTATGAGGATTATTGAGACTGGCATCCTATAAATCAATAATTTTTCCCTGGGTCTTGTCAACATGAGCACACATACCATCTTTTTACAAACACTTGTAATTATGCGGAGTTTGTCAGTTACCGACACAGATCACTGCTGATAAACAAAATCAAATATACAGTTACAGTAAATATATGCTAATTCTTATCAGTAAAAACATGTAATTACATCCCTAAAAGACCTCAAGGCTGTGGAAGTTGTACTCTCTGTGATGTTGAAGTGCATGGCAGATGATACTGGTTCTCCTGAGGGCTCGCAGTTTTATCTTGAAAGCTGACCGTTAGAAGGGCTCTACTTTTCGCTGTGTCAGGTCTAACTTACCTTGAAAAATTACTCTGGGATGCCAGTATCATAATGCCTTCTAATACTGCTTTTCATTAATGATCTCTAATAGAGATAATGAATCAGCTTACATTCAACCAGATTAGTTTAAAAATGAACTCCAAACTGCGGTTAAGTAAGGCAGACTGGCAGAAATGGTCGGAATGGCTTAAAACGTTGACTGGAGACAGAGTGAGCTGAGCTGCCTTGCAGCGTTCAGGATGGTCTCTGTCAGGACAGGACCACTCTCCAGCCCTTTGGACTTCTCATCCACCTTTCCATTCCTATAGGTTTCAAAATAGAAGGATGGTGTATTTTCGTTATTCTTTCTTCGTGACCCATTTCTTGCAGTGCTTTCTCCTTACCTCACCAAAACGTGTCTATGTTCAGCAGCACCCGCTTTTCCTTGTCATCTGGCTCTCTTCCTTGCCTTTCTTTCTATGTGCAATTAATTCCATAACTATATATTATGTATTTCATCTAGATGTACAGATTCATTCCACTGAATTGAAACTCTGAAGTACCCTACCATGTGATATCTATAAATTATTCAAAATTCCAGTTATAAATTTTAATTTGATTCTGAACAACATACTAATCTAAGGAGAAGTTAAGTAACCTTTGCAGTATATGTTGATATATAAATAGTGGCATTAATGCCTCTGAACATTTCGATAAGTGTTTCATGGTATCATACATTCTCCATCTCTCTTGGCTCTAAAAGCCGTTGTTAGCATTTGTCATTTTCTTGGTGAATTCTCAGAGCCTGATCCCATATAGAGCTGTTCTACACCATAAACTGATTTTCCATTTGGTTTGCTCACATGAAATGGAGGATTGTTCCTCAGTGCCTTCTCCAGTTATTTTTAAATATTTCTGAGAATGGTGATTCTGCAAACTCTGGGCAACTTATTCCAAACTGTATTGGTGAATGGTACAGGGTCAAAACCAAATCAGAATGGGTTTGAAGTATTATGGTTAACATGTCATAGTTGTCCTGTAACTTCAAGAGGAGGTGTTCATTAATGTAAGAATGAGATCCTCCGTGTAACATGATAACATTAAATAAATAAATCTTGTGTCTATTTTTACCGATTGAATTTTAGTATTATTATTAGTTTGTAATCATATTTGAGTTATCGTTTAAGAGTAACAGCCCTCATCAGCTGAATGCTGCATAGAAATGCAGAAGTATTTTCTCTTTTAGCTATGAGATGATCTCATTTGATTTAAAAATGAAACAAAACTTTCTTGTGAATTGCTGTGATCTAAAAAAAAAAGTTTGCTATTTGTAGTACAATTTAGTGTGGAAGGATTAAATAAACCACAGAAAACAGGCAGTGGCAGGAAGAAGAGATAACTTGAAAGTTTTCTATTTCGGATATTTCCTAAAGCAATTGTTAAGTATGACAAGCAGAGGTAGATTTTATCGCGGTGCAGTATACCTGCCAGGAAGTAGGTAACAAACTGCTGCAATTGCTAATGCACCGGTATTAACAGTGCAAGCCATGGCAATTGTTCTATCAATAATTACTGAGACATGGTAGAAAATAGTGTACATCGCTTGATGTAGCCAGCCAAATGGAGACCCAATAATTGTCTGCTGCATCAAACTGTAAAATATAATGACTTTTGAAGGTTGAAGTTTATGAGAGCAGTTCATTATGTGTTCCAAACAATGCTTTATTTTGCTATTGTTTCTTCATTATGTGGATAGGAAGCACTGTAGCAGAAATTGGGCTCGAGGGAACCAGTGTCTAGCAGTAGTTTAACCTTGTGACTTTCCACTAAAAAGCACAGGTTCTTCTGAGATACATAATACATGAACTTCTCTGATTGTTTAGCATTGATCAGTACTCAAGTAAATTGAGTTACTACCTTATTAGCATAAACAGCAAGGCTTTAGTGATCCTCTTCACCCTCCCATGGTATGGCGAGTGGCCTAGGGATTTCTGCTTCTTTAAAACTGGAAGTCAATTTAAAAAAAGAACCCCACAGAGCTAGAAAGCTCTTTAACCAAGGCAGAACAGTAGAAGCGACATCCTTCTGATTGCAGATGCATCCATTTTAACTTCAATATTCAGGTCCCAGTATACATTAGTTCTTAGACTTCTTGTCTTCTGTTGTCAGGTCTATCTGTCATTACATTTTCCTCCTCCATAAGTGTATATATACATTATATATGATTGTATGTGTACATTATATATTGTAGATTTGTCATAACATAATCAGGCTGTGTTTCAATAGCAAAGTTAAGAAAACTTCTCCCCTTCAGGACCTGGCACAGCAGTGTGTTAAATACAATGCTTTCCTCAGAGAAGCAGCGATGGAAGCATTTTAGTAGCAGGTTGTCCTTTTCTTTGTGGAAACGTGCACACACATCTTTAAAAAGCTAACGGTTTGTCGTTGAAGATGTTTTCCGTTTGCCAAGTTACCTTTTCATCTTCCCTTCCTTTCACCTATTCCGTTGCAGAAAGCAAACTGGCCAGAATGGGTGGAATGTTTCTAGTATAAAGTAGACTGATTAAGTCTAATTTCATCTTCAGTTGTACATAATTATAATTGTCAGCGTTAACTCTCGGCAAAAGGTCAGGATGAAATACTAGGTTGAATCAGGGGAACATGCAAGATTAAGGCTAACCATGTATTAAGAGCATTTCAACTCTGAGGGAGGCATTTCTGTCTAAATTAAAGTTTGATGTTGTGGGAACTAACTTTGATTTTATAACGTTCTGAGCCAGTTGTCCAGACTATCAAAGGTACTTTCCCTATAAAAGACGGGCAGAAAACATCAAAAATAACCTTTTCCAAGAATTAACTCCTAAAGCCTTAATTGTTCAGCATCTCTGACAGTTTTGAATCACTCCTTACTTCTCAAACAGCCTCAGGTGTTTCGGGTGATACCTGGAATTGCAGGAGCATCGGAGTCATGTATCCCAGGCAGCAAAATCCCATCTTTTGTGCCTCTTCTTTTGCACTCTGATGATGCTGAAGCTAATTTTTGATAAAATCAGCAAGATGAGTGTCTCATGGCTAAGTGGAACTGTGGTACAGGTATATGCTATCAGTTGCACATAACTTAAATTCAAACTTTTGCATGAAAAAATATTGCCAGAATTTAGAAGACATATGTGTGTACATGTTTGACAGAAGATGTGATGTGGTATCAGATCAAGGAGTTTGGTGTCTTAATCGTTGTTTACTTATCATTTTGGTCCTTTCCTCATTCACTTCCTAAGCGTTGCTTGGTTGTTAAATATCTTTCATTGTTCTGCTCATGTACAGACATGCCAGAAGTGGGATGACGGGCAGTGAGATACTGATTCCCGGATGCATAAAACCTCCTTCATGGCTCTGTGAGATGAGCTGGTCTCTGTAACTCTGTTTTGGGCTTTCTGAAGTTAATGTTCATTTAGAGTATGTGTAAATTCAAGCTGTTTTGGATAAAACCAAAGCACACAACCTTGAGAAAAAATGTAACTCTGGAAACTACTTCTTTTAGTCTGTGCTCCAGAGCAAACAGAGAAACAAACAGTGCCCCTTCAGGACTTCAGATTTGTCCAACGATGCTATGTAAACAGAGCCGTTAGTCTTCACTGTCCATAGCCTAGAGCTTCAGCAGCTTCAGCTTGGCTGTTTATTTGGGTGCTAAAAAAGAGATCTTAAGGTCCCTGAGCGTCTTACAGATCTTCCCTGCTCTCTCTTTGAAAACAGGATCTTATTACTCTGCTATTCCTGGATCACCCAGGGCAATCTGTAACCATTTGAGAAGTTGGTGTGGGTGGGTGACTCCCAACAGGTGCTGTTGATATATCATTTCTCCAGGTACAAAAGCTTGAGGGAGTGGTCAGGAGCTGATTGCTTGTAGAGTTCAGCTGGGCAGAAGCTTATAAATTGTAGGATGGTTGAGGGGATTGTTCCCCAGGTGGAGGTGCAGCTGGAAGAGGGTTGATTGCTCTGGTGGCTCATGGTGGGCACCAGCAGACTTGAAGAGCTGAGGAGGCTTTCTTACTATGGTTCACTGTACAGTAATTGCTGTGTGTTGTTACTATACTATGGGTGAGCTTTGAGAGGTCCTTAACAGCTGGATGTGCATACTGAAGGTTTCACAGGTTTTGTACACTGAGGGTGTGTATGTGTGCAAGCTGTGTGTAGTAGTGAACTCAGTCGAATCAGGCAGGGGAAGTCCTGCAGGAGAAAGTTATTCCTGCAGGAGAAAGTTGTGTGAATGTGAATCCCTGCTCAGGGGAACTTTGCTACAGTGGTTGAATTGGCTCCGTATAGTAAGGAATTTAAGCGTACATATATAAACACTTCTGTAATTAATATTTGTGTAGATAATGATCCTTGTTGGACCAGAGTTTCAGGAGTTAAATTTCCGTTCTAAGACATACGACTTCTTATTTTCCTTTCCAAGGGATGAAATAGCAGTTGTATTTCTCTATAATATTCTTTTTCTCTAGGTTGTGACCTCTTGCTTATCTGTCTTGCATCAAAATATTCTATCCACAAGTTCCATTTGTTTTGTTTCAGCCAAGCACCTTTATTTTTCCCTATCCAGCGTTGTGTATTGTAATATCATGTAGTTCAAACTTCTGCCTAATATTTATTGTTCTGAATATGCGAGAGTATATTATGACATAAGATAATAGCACCAATTTCTGTAGTTCAGTCGTTTTGATTTGGGGTGAAAGGTTAAATTGCTGCTTTTGTTGTTTTCGGATATGCTGGAACACTTCAACTCTCCAAATGCAGTTTGTTTAGATGTTTTTCTTACTCAATTTGTATAGAGCAATTGCATTGTAGCAGATGTCCTTAATTTAGGTTATTGGTCACCTGTCTTTCTTCGCTACATTCTTGACACACTACTGAATTAAGCAGAGGTAAATTTGTTGATAATACACATGGCAGAACTAAATATAATAAAAAAAAATTGCTCAAACCTTTTCCATACAGCTTTTTTTTTTTTTTTACAAACCAGAGCTGTATTTTATGTGCAAAATTCAGCTTTCCTGCTTAGCTTATGTTTTTAGATTTGTTTATATGAACATTTGTTTAGACTTTGATCTAATAACTGGTAAGTAATTAGATGGCCACAGCAGAAATACATTGCAGTTGTTAATAAATAGATCATTTGCAGGACTTGTTTTCTGTCTGGAGGTGCAAATACGTAGTCAGAATGAAGAAGAGACAAATGCTTGTGGTATTTTTACTCTGTAGAGTAAGTAGCTTCTTCACAACAGGTTAATTTCAAAAGCCTTAGTATGGGTACACCAAAGAGTAGCAGACACGTAGCAAGGAGAAGTTTCTGATTTAATTATGTCTGTGTAAATCCTATGAGGTTTATACATGAGTCTGAAAATAAAAACAGTTAACTGGGCATGTGCTAATAACAGATTACTGTCTATATGCCCATGTTCTCCTCATCTGTACGCAGGAAATAACTGCATTAACATAGTAACATTTGTCAGAGCAGCTGACACTTTTGCAATCTGTACATGGGTTTTCATAGGAAAAGCTGAGAAATGGTGCCAAGTGTTGATTGATTAGGAGGCTCCAAAGAACTTGCTGAAGAATCATTTTTTTGTTACGTGTTTACTTGAGATCTTGGGTAGCCTATTCTGTGAAACTTTTTTTAAGAAAGGTTAATTTCTTCTCAAAGCTTTTTACTTTACCTAAGTACTTTGGAAAGAGTAAATTATACAAATTATCTGTCACAGTATATCAGAACTAAATTCTTCTTAGTTCTTGCATTTGAAAAGAAATCTAAAACTGGAAGTGTTTTAAAATATGACTTCAAACAACTGATTGTTAAACTAATTTCAGGCCCAATTCCATTGGTGAAGGTGGAATGAAACTCTTTGCTTATGAAGTTTTTTTTATCCATCAGCTTAGAGTGTAGTTTTTTAAATATTAAACTAAATCAAGAATATATGCTTTTAACAGACCAAAATCAAAGTGTGTATAATTCACATTGTGCACAAACTCCTTCCTATTGGAATTGCTACTGACAGTGTTTCTGTTCTCCCTTCAGTGGATTACAAGGTCTGACATCACGGTATCTGTACAAGTGGCTATAGGAAACATTTTCTAACTTCACTAAAAGAATTTGTCAGAAATGCTTGGAATTTGTACATTTTCTCCAAGTCACATAATGTGTTTTAACTTTTTTTAACTGCTGCAGGCAAGATTTTATGAAAAATTATAAGTACCATGGAGGTTTGGGGTGTTGGTTTTGAGGTGTTTTTTTTTTTTTAACTACAAGTGGGAGTAGCTTAATAGGGCCTTGTGGTTGGTAACCATCAAGATCTTACCATCTTGCAAAAAATTTCCTTCCAACTGTCAAAAGCGGATTCTCAAGAAATCACTAATTGCTTTCTGTAAACTGGTCATCTTGCCGTTATGCTTTAAAGAGAAGCAGTGGAGAGTTTTTCCAAAAATCTAGTGCCTGGGCCGAGCTCTGTAGGCAGATCCGTCATGGCTTCTTGAACAGCTTCTCTGACATTCAGATTAATTCTACGGGAGTGCGGGAAGAAGAGACTGAAATACAAACCAATGAGTTCCCATTCATGCTTGGCATGAAGTTGCTCCTTAATTTGTGCTGAGGGGTAATGTAATCGAAGTCCCCACATCAGATAACTGCACGGAGGCAGCCATCTGCCCTTTGGCATATATAGAGTCGAAGAGGCAAATGGCCTGATTTAGGGTATAACTACTGCCATTGATATTTATAAAAGGATAGAATATGCTGGTATTCCATGAACCCAAAGTGTGGAGAGCTGGGCTCTAAGAGCTGTCACTGGCCACATCTATCTCCCTGTATAAAAGCAAGAGGTGGGCAGAATTAATAGGTCACTGAATTCATCCTTGCAATCTAGTCTACCAAAATCTAATAAGCTCCCCATTCAGCTAATTTGATTGAAGATTTTAAATAATCAAACTAAATCAGAATCATGCATTTTAAAAAGGAATCCAATCAAGATATTCTCATTATGGCCGTATGGATATACATCTGCGTGCATCTCTGTATGTCAGCCCTACATGTCTAGATGTACAATCACAGCTGATAGGAACACTGGCTCTAATAACCCTCAAAGAGAAATATCGAAGTTTGAAGCCTAATTAGCAGTTACATGAGCAGAAAATTGATTGGAAGATAGATGTTAAGACGAAGTTGCTCATACTAAAGAAGCAAATGCATGCGAGAGAAACGCTTGCTGCCTTAGCCTTTGTAACAGGGATGGTGAGTGGCTCGTGCCAGCAAAAGGGCAGGAGCTTAATTCTTATAAAATGAGAGTAACTGAATTTTCAGAAGAGTTTGTCGTGCTGGATTGAAAGATAGAAATACAACATGTAAAACTTTTATGAAAACATAATCAAAATCTGATTCTGAGATGTTTATATTTTTAGGGCAACTCTCATGGCATACAACATAACTCAGTTTACCTCCGTGATTATTAACTAAAGGGCAGTGATAAGGTGCTGATTAAGAAGCTGTTGCTGAAGTTGTCAAGAAGATATTTACCCATTACGTATCACTGGTTAACAGTGACCCCGCAGAGGTGATATTTCAATGACTAATAATTTGTCATTTCTTACATCCTGATATTGAAGGAGGAGTTATCCTTAGCTCTTTGGTATTTATCCCAAAAGAAGAATTATTATTATCCCTTATACATTTCAAAATATTCAAGATGGATCTATATTTTACCTCTTATATATTTGCCCTGTTCATCTACCAAATTTTGTCTTGCTGTCTTTCAGATAAAAAAAAGTCCTTTATAGTCTTATGAGTTCTCTAATGTGGCATTTTATTCAATGTCCACCAATCTCAAGTATTATGGCTTTTAGCTTTCTTCGACTGAAAATAGTGTTTTCAGGCTTTTATTGGTTTAATTTCTATGTGCAATATTTTATTATAGATGAGTCTCCACAGATTTAGGCTATGCAGTACTTCAGTTCACAGTACAAACGTGCAAACAATCTGAGCTGGTTTTTAAACACTTAATAGATCAATTTTCTTTTAATTGTCTTTTTGCTCCAACTCCTGAAGTCAGCAGCCTTTCTCCAGCACATAAGGATATTTTTCAGAGAAAAATACCAATAAAAAACAAACCATCAAAGCAGTATTTATATCTGAACTCCACCTTTATCTGTCAGTTTGCAAGCAAATACCTTTAGAGTGGAATAGAATTATTACCTGCTCTGCTGATAAATTTCTCATCAAAGACATACAAATTAAATTCAAGTCTCTTCCAAAGCTCTTAGTCTTTGTTACTTGGACTGTATTTATTTATAGTTCTCACCTAACTTCTGCAAAAGGACATTTTCATTATGTTTATATTCTTAGGCCTGATTAGTACTGCATTTTCAATGGATGGGTTTTCATCAAAGTGTCTCCCATTTTTATCTCCCTTCTCAAGAAGACGCAATTTATTTCCTGACTATGCCTACCACATCGTTGTATCTTTTTAAAAAAGAGAATCTTCCTCATTATTGATTGGTTCAGCACTCATATAATGTAAGTTTTTCTAAGCAGAATGAGAATTTACTATGGCCTTGGTAAAAAATGAAACATTTCTTTTGCTACAGTTTTGACAAGAACAGTTCTGGACTGGAACTTAAAAGAGATGTCCTAAATTCCTGGCTCTGCCCCAAACCTTTTTTGGGGAACATAAATCTTTGAATTTTCTCTTTGCATCAAGTCTCTATTTTGTTAATGGGGATATTGATACTTCCCATTTTTCTGACAGTTTTAATACATCAGGTACTTGAGCCACATTTAGGTATTGGAGTTGTACATGCCCTATATATATATATATGCATGTACAATTATTTAGAGTAAAAATCTCTAGATCTGCTTCACCTTTTTCATAGATGATCATTTAGTGTTTATTGCAACAGAAGGCTGAAGAAGAATTTGAAGGATGTGAAAGATGGAGTGTGGTTCTAAATGAGACTGATATTTTGTGCTCAATAACCTTGGACTAGTTTATATTACAAATTTCAAGGTTTTTTTCTAACTTCAGATTGGAAGGTTTTACTGATTTACTCAGTATGTTGATGTAGGTTAAATTTGTGGTAAATGTAAAGGAGTTAGTCCTCCAGGTTCTCTAGATTAAAGTCAAATATTGCAAAACATAGCAAAATTTTATTTTAATTGTAATGACGACAAAGTGTTGGCAAAGTAAATCTGTGGCCAAAACTGTGCAAGTTCTGCGCTCTACTCAGTCATTAAAATCTTTGTAAAGAGCATTGCTAAAAGATCTCGTTGTTCTCCTGATGAATTTTCCATAAATTGCTTGCATATCGAGGAAAATATTTTGTAAGGGTTCTGTAATGTGTATTGGAGATGGATTCAGTGTAGAGTAAATTTATTAATTTAACAATAAGCCAGTTAAATTCAGAAAGTTCTGGATTTCACCAGTGAGTAAGAAGAGTCCTTTTAAGTGATTCCTTTGTTTTCCAGTGGAAAAAAAAAATCAAACCTGGGTGCTGTGACATGGATAATTATATTTCCAATATAAATTGAGTCATTCTAATGTTAACTTCAGCGGTGGTACCCCTGATAGAGAAGCAGAATTTATTTATTGGCTGAAGTAGTATGTTACTTCAGCTACCAAGTAATTACTAGAGGTTGTTTCTTTGTCTGCAGGGAAACATATGTTCGAATGTGAACCACCAGACATCTGTTTAGTTCACTAAACTCTGCTCTGGGTATGGAAATATTTCTGTGCAAATGTGTGGGGATAAATGAGCCTGTGTTGTGTGTATTCAGGTCAGTACGGTGATCTTTGCTGGTTTTGTGTTCCTTCATAAATAAATTTAACTGTGATTCATATGGTACCCTGTAACTCACCGATGGAGATCATTTCAGGCTTGCATTGCAAACATGGGAGGTGTCTCGTTGAAAAATAACATTGATTTCTGATAACAAAGTGAGCCTCAATTTTCCTTCTGCAGTTTGCTCCCACTAGGCTAATTCTTTAAACTCGTTACTCTAAGCACTGTGACAATTTTCATTATCAGAGTTTCTGTATGCCTATTTTGTATGTCCCCTGTCAGTCTGTGAGTTCAACCCAGATGTACATCTCAAACTTATACTCTAACGGGTGATATTATCCCTGGACTCCTGCTAAAAAAAACCTGATACCTTCGAAAACTGCCTTTAAATCAGAGCTCTCCTCTGGTTGCTGAGGAGAGGGCTTTCTAAAGGTGATGGATCTGCTCCTCTTCCCAAAGAATAGAATTGGTCAGGTTATAGTCTTCATGAAGAAAATCAGCTTAGTGTTACTTAGTGTAAAAGTACATGGATGTGCAGAATGTGACATGACTGATCATTCAGTAAATCAAACGCTGGAACTCTTTGCACACAACATTTTATTACTTTAAAAAAAAACAAGTATTTCCCCAGCCTTATTGCTCATAGGGGATGGAGATGCTTACAGTGAAGGCTACGGATCATAGTGACTGTCAAGAAGGAATGCTTAGTAGCTGTTTGCTATAATATGTGTCCAAGCCACTCCATTCATGCAGAGAATTTGTTTGCCAGGCAAAATACCTGCACAGCTCTTTAAATTGTAAATTAGTCGGAACACAACACTTGATACGTTTGGTTTCAAGGAAATTAAATACAGCATAGAATTTTATTGTTTGGTAGTGTGACAAGATAAAGCTTTTAGCAAAGGTAAGTTAGGGAACTGCTACTTTTCTATTGGTGGCATGACTTTTAATAGTCATCCCAAAAACATAATCTTGACGTGCTGGAATTGATATCTAAAAGCATACCAAAATGTTGGGGTGCTTTTTAACAACGTGCCCTGCCTAAAAGAATGCTCCTTATGAAAGAGGCACTCGGAAAGATGATTAATGATGGAAAGAAAAAAAGGTAAGAAAATGAACATACATTAACAGATACTGCAGGAACAGAGAAAACGTCTTCATCAGTGCCTGTTACTCAAAATAGTAATATTTCCGTCTGCCTCAGCCCAGAGGCTTAATGAAAAACTTGAAGAAAAGATGTGTTTGCCTGCTGTGGAAAGAATAAAATTCAGGTAACTGATGTAACTGAATTGTCTGTCTTTGTCAGTCAGTTCCTTATTCCTTGCTCCTGCAGTGTGAATGTCTCTCCTAAGTCTTGGAGCTATTACAGGGAGATCATTGACCCATGATTTTTATCTCCCTTTAAACCCAAAGAGAAACAAAGAGCAAGACTTGTATTGAAAAGCTAAATTGGCAGTTCTTCCCGACCTGGAGACTGACCCTACCTCATTTGTCTCATCATGAGGTGGAGATACTTAACTCCATTAGGATTTTATGGCACAGTAGGTAACTTAATCACATAATGGAGAAGCACACCTTTTTATTTCTGCCCCCTACCCAGTAAGATGAGCTGTCTATACAGAGATACCTTTACGTGGTAGTAACTTGTTTGTGACAGAGCCATAGTCAGCATAGCCGGAGTGAGTACTGCGGCTGGAGCAGAGGCTCAGGCAGGAAAAAAGTTTTGGGGTTTTTTTGTTTGTTTGTTTTGTTTTTTTTTTTTAAGTTCAAGATTAAGCTGTTTTACAGAGAAACATATCTGCCAAAGGAAATGGAGAAAAATGTTAGCAAGTGGCTTCTTGTAGGCTTCTTCCATCCCTGTGTCAGTTTATTCGTGTGTATGTCTGCTGGTAGACTTGTCAGACTGAATAAAGCTCTTAAAAGTCTCATTATTTTAACAGTTAAACAAGTTACTTTTTGCTGTAACTGTCATGATTTTTAGATTTTGTCACTGACATCTTTTCAGTATTTTCCCTTTGCTCAGTGCTACATTGCAGGTAGGCCAGTGGCCCACATTTTGAGGTTCTAATCTGCCGTAATGCCATTAGGAGTAAATTATAGAGCTAATTGTACTCGTGTTAGCAAATGATTCAGTTTGTCTAACAGTACACAGAATTAGTTAGACTAAGCATTCATATTTGGTGGGATTTGTTGTAATGCCTCCTGAAACTTAAATTTATTTGAACTCAAAATGACTCAGAAGGCTAATACTCTGCCTGTAAGTTCATCTTACTAGTTGCTGGTGACTTTATAAACAGCATTAGCAGAGGCAGATTTTTTTTTGCGCTTTTGCAAACCTTGAGAGAGAAAATGAAAAAAAGGAAAAAGTCATTAAATACACAGTAGCACAGGATATGTTAGTGTCAGACTTACCTGAACGATTTAAGAGGGATTTATGCTGAATCCCAAGGGCTCTCTCCCCTGGTACTGTAAAGTTCATTGGTATTTGAGACCATTGCGGTTCCTTGCTATGCTTCTATATCCTCCTTGAGGTACTCTGGCTCTATTTCGAGTCACTGCATTCTGGAAGTAATTTTATAGTTCGTACAAACCATGGAAAGTTTTGTAATTGGTTTAAGAGAAGAGCAAGACTGGAAACCAAGAGATAATTAGCTAGAAAGAATGAGTCCCTGTTAGCAGCTGAAGAATTTGGTAGAGGTTCACTTGGAAACCACGTTGGCAGCTGTACGCCAGTTCTGATACACATTATCCTTCTGAAAAGGGAAACTCTGGCAAGTGATTTCCATAAACCAGCCAATTCCTGAGCCAGCGTGGTCCAGCTGGGCCATGTGGAACCAGCAGCGGTGGCAGCCCTGCCCCTCTCTCCGCGTCCTGTCCCATCCATATGGAGTAGGAGGAAGCCAAGCTCCAGCAGGGATGCTCGTCTGGGTATCTAGCAAAGCAGTGTCGAGGTGGAACAACACTACCTGGGGCATCTCTGTATCTTATGAGCTCTTCTATAAACTTGATGTAATGGTTCTCTGGAGGTCGGTGCTTTTGAAGGGGCTGGAATTATATTCTCAGCTTGAGTTCCAGAACCAGGGTAACAGCCAAACAGTGCCATTGTTCCTCTGCCTCTTAAAACTAATGCGTCTTTCTGTTCCTGCTGGGGTATCTATGGTTGTCATGTAAGCTGCAGGTATCGTTCTTACGTCAGTTATGTAACTGGTGCCATGAGACATTTTATCCAAAAGGCTGGAAGATACCAGTCTGCAACATCTAGCTCATGGAAATGTGTGTATGCTGGGAGGGAAATGTGAGGAGAAAATATAATTTGACGTTAATTTAGGATCAAAATTACATGTTGATAAGGCATAGAATTGCTACTCTGAAGTTACATGATACCAGTATGAGATTTTATAAAATGAGAAGGCATTTGCCTCATCTCAGATGGAACATAATTGTGCAATGTATGTCAGAGGGCTTGTATGCTGTCTTAGGCAATGCTGCAAGACTGCTGTAAATGAACAAATACGCTATTTTTGTTTCTGTTGCTTTTATTTTACGTAGTGAGAAACACAGTATTTTATCGCCTTTCTTAAGAAATAAGGCTATCTGATTAAGGAAACACACTGTTGTAATGGACAGAAGATCAGATATGGTTTTTCCAAATTACTTGTCTCTTTTGCAGAAAGTAGCCTAACAGCAGAGACATTTTTTAAGACTATCACTTCTTAGCGGCTGCATCTATACTGTTTGGTGTCAAGGTCTTCTGAGAAAACAGGAATCTAAATTTGTCTATAATATAATTTGCTGTCTGAAAGCAACTTTTGGAGGTGGATCTAGAATGATCCTGTGGATATTTCTGAAAAGAAAGTTGATTTCTACACCCTGCTGCAGAGCCTGCTGAAGGATAGGATACCTGTGAGTCCATGTGTCCATACAGGAATTATGCTGGAAAGATGCAGGACAGTGTGTGGGAGTATTTCTTAGGTGGGCCCTGGCATTGGTGACATGTACCATTTCCAAGTAGGAATTTGCAGGCTTGTGAAAGCATGCGGAAAAGGGAGATGTGTTTCCTTCAGCTGAAAGAGCAGAGATCTTGTCAAACAGAAAAGGCAATGATGGGTTCCTAACAACTAAGGGAGTTGTTTGGGGTTAAATGGCCATTACAGTGGATTGGCATCCGAAGGTGGTTTCTAAATAAAGCGTGCTGGTTCAGGCTAATCTGCTCTGCAGGGTTGTTATTAGCCATTTTATCAATATGAGCTTTTACTTATGGTCCAGGAACCAGAATTTCTTTCTTAAGAAATATGTGGTCTGAAAATTTTGGTCGATTCTAGAAAAACATAATGATCAGAGAAACTTTAATCTCCAAAAATCAGACTAATTAGAATATCAGTAGCTGCTTTTCCAGCGTAACTGCGGTAAGCATCATGGGAAATTAGCGAGATAATTATGGGAATTGTTGCTCGATGAACTTGACTGCGTATTTGGCAAATAGTCCATTTGTAATGAAATGCTTTGTGCTCTGTTCTACTGTTCTCTTAAAAATTGCTGTTAGATTCTGGTTTTTTATACCCAGTTCCCCAAATACTTTAGCCCATTGAAATTCTAGGTAAAGAGGTGGGAAAAGTGTGAACTTGGGTTTTAAGCAAGTAATTCTGTTTGATGAGGTACCACCAAAGAAAATTAAGATTTAGGATTTTCTATTTTATCTTTTCTTTTCTTTTTCACAGACTTTTAACAGAAGACACCAATAAAAAATTGTGATGCGTGCATGTATTGCTTAAAGAATCTTGTTAGTTATAGCTTTTTATTTATTTGCTGGTGAAAGATGGATTAGTTTAGAAATAGACATTGCAAATACACAAACTACAATTTAAAAAAAAAAAGTGTTTGGCAGAAATAACCCAAGACATAAACTTTCTGTAAGAGGAAATGAAAACAAATGATGAGATTTGGGCAAAAATTGTCCTGTTAAGCATCTTTTTTTCTTTACCTTTTTTTTTTTTTCCTGTAGGGCAGGCACAAGACTGTGTGCAATATTGTAAACTCTGATTTTGTCATAACCATGGAAAGAAATTTTGTGTATATTTTTCTTCCCTCTGTGTGCCTTTAGCATACTTTTGATTTTACAATTACTGTCAATATAGTTCTTACTGTGTTCTCTCTCATGCTACGGGAAGGTTAATAGTACATGTAAGAAAAGAGGAGGGGTATTGTCTGAAGTTTGACTCTCAGAAGAACTCTTACAAACCATGGGCTGTGACAGAAGCGTGCATTTGCTGTTAGATTTGCATTTATTTAAAAGCTGCCAGTCCGGCAGTGAGGTTGGTGCCATCCCTGGGGAAGGGAAGCTTTATGCCATTGCCAAGTAACGTCTCTTTGATTAAACACATCAATTAATAGGGCTGTAATCTAACAAAATGGCTTCTTCTGGCTTTCACCTTTCTTGATGTTGCATGCCTATTGCATACAGGAATGTTCTTAACTGAAGAAATCTCTGCACACCAAAGAGTACTGCTTCATCTAGCAGAGAGCGAGCGAGTGAACCCCCTGAATATCCCCTGGTGTGTTCTGGAGCGGATTTGGCTAGCGCCGTTAGCCAGTCACTTTTATTTCTCACTGATGGGCAGTATTGTGGGAAGAGTTGTAGGACGTGAGTCCTGCTGCTTTTGGGGCACCTAATGAGCCACAGTAATTCTGCAAGAGCTGTGGGTGCTCCAGTACGGTTCAGTTATGTTCTTCTCAGCTAAAATTCTCTTACACCTTAATCCTCAGTTTCAGTTTGTGTCCTCTGTCCTTACATCACCGATGGCAGGGAAGACACCCCAGTTTTACTGGATGCTGAAGCTGGGTTGTACGTTTCTTTTTCCATGTTTTTGCATGCATACAAAGGACTGAATTGCAAAAAAGCTACTGCACCAGTCCAGGTGTGTGATGCCTGAAGCAATCCGAATGAAATTACCCCATTTCCCGATGTTCTGGGACCCCTCACAATGTGGGATATGATACGTACATGCCCAGGTAACCATTGGAAATCCATAATTAAAGGATAGGAAAATACTGTGCCATTTCCCTTTTTCATTTCTTTCTAATAGAATCCAATAATTACTTTGAAGCAGAGAGAATTAATGACTGAAACAAGTCAGGGTGGAATTTATAAACCTACGTTAAAGTTACTTGATGTGTTGAGGCATTAATCAGAAGTTACAAGGAGGAGTGATTTTCATGTTTCTGTCTTGATATAGGGCAAAGTTGGGGTTTTTTTGTTTGTTTTTAACTAGACTTCCCTGCAGGCTAGCATTGGTTCAAGAAAAGCTTAAATAATGTTTTAAATAAATATACAAAGTAATTGGTTAAATTAAAATAAATGAAATTAATTAAAATGCCAAACTCTAGTTCTTCAGTATTTCTGCTCGTGAAGTGCTACAGTGATAAATTGAGTGAAATCTAGAGTGACAGAGAAGAATGTTCCTTAAAATTGCCTTTTTCACTGTAATCTGAAGAACGAATCAGTGAAGAAGAAAAAATGTAAAGGTTTGGCAATGCTTTTAGTTTTAATAAATAGTGAATATCGGCAATATTTAATCATTCTTTAAGTACTGCAATACTCTGCAGGATGCTAATATGTGCTGACCTTAGAAATGTGAAAGCCCAGAAATACACAGGGCTGTGACACATCTCTTGTAGTTTATTGTGGATAATTCACTGCTTCCATCTGAATTTGTACCAACGTGCAAATCTCTGTGGTGAACTAACACAGAACAGTGCTTCTGACTCTGGGTTTTGCTGAGGTGATGCTCAGGAAAAAAATTTTGTTTTCCTTTTTTTTTTTCCTCCCTGTAAAGCCACTCAAAATCCTACATTTATAAATCGGTGAACAATGTCATGTAATGAAAAGTGTGTAATCCCATCAAGTACAATTGAGATGTTTTCTAAATTGTGAAGATTGGTTTATGAAGATGCCTGCTGTCGTCGTCCCCCCACTTGTGATATGACATGATTATACATTCTAGCTCTGAGTTTTAACCAAGAATTTGTGCTTTTTTTTTTAGCCATTAATGTAGGTTAAGCTCATCGCTCACGAGGCTTATGGAGTTTTTTGCCTTTCTGAATAGATGCTACAGTGCATCCAGTTTTATCACAAACTATTTTTTAATAATCATGAAACTGTGTGAATACTTTTTCTGCAGTGGCTACAATGTACTTTTTATGGCACCTAGAAGGAAGCTGTGCCAGCAAGAGACACAAGAGTTGCCTATTCCTTTTTTAGGTTGTGTTTCTGGTAAAAGGCCATACCCACATTTGGAGTGAAAAGTCTGAGCCTTTAAATTGCTGGAGAATGAGATCTGATTTAGACTAAGAAAGGCTCTTTATTTCTCCTGGAACTGATGAAATGAGTTAAATGCTGACAGTGCACTGACTTGGCAGGAAAATGATGCAAATATAGCATGCTGAAGAATAATTCACTTACGGCCTTAGACATGAAATATAAACTATTCTTTTAAGAAAAGACATAGCTGGCTGATGGGTTTCTCCTTTGTGTCTTAGCCTAGAGGCCAAAAATGTGATTTTTGTGTGTGTTGGGAAACAAGTACACAGCTTGAGCAGACTTGGGCTTGTATATACAGATCAGCAGCCAGGTACAGAATAGTGTTGTTTTTTAATTTCTTATTTTTTCTTTTCATGATTTATCTTAGCATTTTCTATTTTCATTCAAATTGATTAAGCCTGTAATGTTGAGGGTCCTCAGCTGCTCTGTAGTAATAGGACCGTAGGGCTCAATCCAGCAAAATCCTGAGCACTCTGGACCCAGTGCAATAAAGCACGTAAGTGCGTACTTACTGTTACAAATGGGATTGGTTGCAGTGGGGATTTTGGTTTAACTGCATGCTTGATTTCTTTCTGTGTTTGCGGAAAAAACAGTGTAGCACTTCCTAGGGATAAGCTCCTCTTCAGAATACATTTGTTTAATTGTTCCTGTTGATGTAGTTTTGGGGTTCTACCTGCAGAAGTCACTGGTATTTGGTGTTGAGTGATCATGGCTCATCTAATAAATACTTGAAATATTTTTATCCCAGGTGAATCCATTTCTCATTAGCCTTTTTTACTCTTTGTTTCAATTTATGTAAGTTGGCAGAGGTTTTTCACTAGTCTCGTAGGACGCGTGTTGATCTTGTAATCCTTTGTTACACAAAATGAAACAAATTTAGTCAAAGGAGCATAAGAATTGAAAAAAATTATGGTCCAAGTAGAGATTCAGTTAAGTCAGGTTGCTTCTCCTAGTCTGTTGTTCATTGCGTGAGCAGTATCCAAAAGTGTAATGACTGCTTTTAAAAACTTAATGACCAGTTCTAGGAGATCGACTCTGTCTTCTCTTGGATTTAGGATTCCCAGTGGGTCCTTACAAGACAAGGGACATTTCCCTGTTTCCTTTTTGAGGCAGTGGAGGTAGACCTAGTCCCCAGTGCCTGGTACATGATTTCAACAAGGCATGTGATCACAAACCACCACCAGTAAGATTTCATAACTTAAGTGCTGCAAACACTGAGGACCAGGCTTGTTTGGTGTGGTGTAAACTGAGTACCGTGAATTGGTGCCAGTGATATCTGTCGTAACTCTGTGGGAGGTTTTGTCCAAGGAAAGACAAAAATTTGTGAAACGTAACAAAGGGAATAGTGTTGAAATTAGCAGTAAGTATAACTTCATGAATTCTTAGGAATTGTCTCAGTGCTAATTCCAGAGTAGAATAAATGGGTCCAAGGTTTTATGTTTAACTACTTTTAGAAATAGCAAGGAATTTCTGAGGGTATAAGATAGGCTGTGTAGTACCCAACCGCAGTACCCCGCCCCAAAAAGTAAACTCTAACCAAATGTAAAATAAAGGTCTCCTCTGTCTTACTGTGAGGTTAGAACAGTGAAATGCTGGGAAAGGCAATCCAATCCCAAGTTTGTCACAGGAAGAGTTAGTCCATAAGCCTGGACTTTTCTGTTATCCCATCTTGATCTGTGAGTTTACAGAGCACCACATGCAGCTTTCCCAAGCCTGCAATTGAGTTCTCCTAGGCTACTGCAAAACGGCTGAAATGTCTCTGAGTTGCTGCTTGATGTATGATTGAAATGGTGTTAGGGAGAAGTACTTTCCTTTTCATAACTTTGAGGAAAAATTGGATGTTTGACCTTGTATTTACCAAAGACAATAGCCAGCTCGCTGCTTCTACCTTTCAGGCCAACTTGACATACATTTTCCTTGAGGCACTGGCGTTTTTATTTTGCTTGATTTTGAATAACAGACATGTTTTGATTAAAAGGACCAGCTAAAGCTAACTTCAATGTTTACCCTGAAGCATGATCCCTGCGAGCACACGGGGGTTTATTCATCCAACCATTACAGAAAATGGTTTTTAAAAAATTACTCTTACATTCACTGATTTCATTGTAAATGAAGGCCCCCAGCCTCCCCTCTGGGCCTGCCATTACAAAGAAAGGTATGGATGGAAGATGAGGGGAAGACTTGTACGTCTAACTCAAACATGTCAAGCGTTTGCTTCTTTGCTGAAGAAGAATAATGCATTTAATTAGACTATCCTTGTGACAAATTGGTTGTGATGAGGCCGTCTATCTCAGGGGAGTGATGCTAATCTTTCCTGTAGTTGAAAAGCTCTCCTGTGTTGCCATAAGATAAATAACTAATATTTTGGGGCTGTAGAAAAACAAAAAACTCTTCCTGTTAGTGATTGCGTACTTCAATTAGCTTATGTATTTTTTTAAAATGAAGAACGGTTTTGAGGATATAACACTTGTAAAGGACTAGATCCCATGAATGCCTGAAGCGCTGCAGAACTCGGCTTGTGACTGACTGTCTGACCACTGCTCTTATAGTAGAATCCTAAACCTACAGTTTAACTCTCCTGTACAGTAAGGAGAGGGTTGTGCACCTGAGAAAGCTGGGCCGGAAAGTTACCTGCTGACTAAAGGATCATCTTGAATGAACTGGAAGTAATCGCAGAGCAGTGTGGCACATGCTTCCTGAGACACTTTCTGAGCTGCCGAGATCAGGTGCTGTTCCTTTTGCTCTGCAAAACTAAGAATCCTCCTCTAAAAAAAGATACTCAAATTTCTTTCTCAGGATTCAGTGTGCCTGTTTTGTTTCACTGTGCAGCTTGCCCTGCATCACCTCCAAAAATTGAGCCATGTAACAATTAGCAGAATCTTCACTAATCTCTGTAGTCATGCCTTCTACTACAGGGCTTGGCATAATGAGAAATTGTTATTCTGCTGTACTTGAAGAAAACTTTAAATGCTGGCTTTAACCTGACAGGAGTGTGGTCCTTAAGGATCTTGAGAAGTTCAGTGAAAATAAATACTGCTGCCAAGGCTGTTGTAGGTAATGCTGGATTGATACAGCTCACGGTAGAAGGCAGAAGATCAAATAGGTCATCAGTCCTTGGTGAAAACACGTCCGTGCTCCTGACGTGTCACTGGTTCCTGAAGACAAAATTTATTATTTCTGATGTTGTAGCCTCTACTAAAGAATAGCTGCACTCTTAACACACCCATTCCCCCAGTATCTTGTTTCCTAAACTTTTGACCATTTTCTTCGTCTCTGGTCTGTCTCTGTCTTCTGCTTGTCCTGAAGCCTTGCGAGACCTGGGTGAAGTCAGGGGGTTCCACCTTTCACCTGCAGCTTCTGTTATTGTTTCCAAAAATAATTTGTAGTTTTGAGCCTCCATGTTGTAGATAATAATAACTTAAATTTTAGACGGCTATAGTAGTCTCTACTTCATTAAATTGATGTAGTTTTCAAAAAATCTGGTGTCAATTCCTTCCTGTCCTATGTCACGTCTGCCCACGTGAGGTGCGTGACATCGACTGGGAGCTTGGGACAGCAGAAGCGTGTGAAAGATGGCACCAACTGCTAGGTGTTAACTGAAGGTGGGCTGCTGATCCTAGGCTAGAAAGACTGGGGGTGGGGAAATAGCTTGTTGCTTTGTCCTTAGAAGGAAAGATACCTGGGCTTACTCCTGTAGGCGGTCCGAATGGCATCCAGCTGGTGGGCGCCTTTTGTTTATGTATGCCAAGCAGGAGATGGAAACACCTGTACGGTACAGCTGGGGCGCCTGGAGAGGAGTGTGCTTTGCTGGAATGTTAATTAGCTCTAATAAGTAGCTAAACTCTATTAAACTGACAACCACAGTGCAAAAAGCATTAAAGGTCATGGCGGACTGTGGGATGTGTGGTAATTATTTCCCGCTGTTATATACTGAAGTGTCAGCTGCACCTATAGAAAATGGTGAAATTATGTTTCTAGAAAGAGCTGTTTCCCCTCTTCCTACACGTTTACCCTCAATAGCCTTGTAACAAAGAGTCTGCAAGGACTTTGACCTGCTCACAAGGTGGATATGTATTGAATTAACTCTCTTATCCCAACCTGTTAAATGAGTCTTATAAAACCGATGTTCACATTGATGAACCATTAATCAGATGAGTAGGCCTGTCGAATAAAGACTCAAAGCAATAGACTTACTGGGTAAATCATTACATATCTCGACAGTTGATGTCACAGGAGGAAACCATTTATTTTTACTGTAATTGAAACAGACCCCAGGACATGGTGAAGATAAGAGTGCTTATGTGAGCTGATCTTTGCATAGCTACTTAACAGCACGTGATTTGTTCGTACATTGAGTTGGAAATGTGGAGGCTGAAGTGCAAGTTTTCCACACTGGTGGCTTTTCCAGGGAGCTCCTGAGCAATGGGAGCTGCCTTGGGCTTGCAGGATCACTGATTAACCTCTCCTGGGTTGTTCGTAACAGAAAAGGTGTCATAACACCTGGTTGTTCAGCCTGAAGGATAGCTGTTTTCTCTCAGATCACATTTGGGGGCTGGACCAGCCCTGCTGCCTGCCTCGGACGATGCTCCCATTACTTCTAGCAGCACGTGGAGCATAGGTGCCCATGTGTGAACTTTAAGCTAAGAAAATTCCATTTTCCAGTTGTAGTTTCAGAAGTCATGATGGGTTTATGTGTAATATGTGACAAGGAATTCTGCTGTATCATTTCTTAGGGTGGATTGTTTTCCCCAACACATGTTAGGATGAGCTCGTTTGCTGGCATCAAGAGTTTAGTTGATATTCTAGAATATGTAAACATCTGCTTAATGTGATCTGCTTACTACGATCCTATTTAAATGACTGAACTTTGGCAATAATTTTTATGCTGTGGTGTATCTTGGTATTAATCCACCTATGTCTGAAGGCATGCTTCAGTTTTTCTAGGAGATAGACTCATTATCTGAAAAAGGTGCCTCTTTCCCCCCTGCCCTTCCTCTGTCCCAGATCTCTACCCTTCCTGCTTACGTCGAAGCAGGAGAGGCAAATGCAAATGTTAACAGAGCATGTTTTAAAGGAAACACTGGGAAATCAAATGTTTACTCAGACTCATCTGTAACTTAGATGTATTTTATTAAAAAAGTTATAATTGAGAGGACACCTATAAAAATATTTTCCTTGTAGAAGGAACATTATCAGAGAGTAAAGAAACAAGAGCCACGCTAGCAATAATCTAGTGTGCGTAGCAGGTGGGGAAACTTGATGGAGTTCTGCAAAAAAAAAAAAACCAAAAAAAAACCCCACCCAACAAACCAAAGAAAACATGCTTTTGGGAGTTGCTCCAAGAGGTGAACCAAAAGAGACTTCGGCACTTGCAAGCAAGAGCTCGTCTTCCTTTCTTCTGTGTACTGCAACCATGATGTCTGTGTCTTGTGTTCGCTGATTGCTGCCCTTGTTCTTCCCGTGTTCTTGTATTCCCTGATAAACTGTCGGTGCTGTTTCTGGTTGTGCTGGTCTGTCTCTCGGCTCATGAGATGGGCTACAGGACACCATTCAGGTGAGGCAGCTGCTTATCCGTCCCACCACAGAAGCACAGCAGAGGATGTGTTTTAGTTTCCAGTACATATGCAGTGGATTGTGATGCTTCCCTGGGAGTTACCCATATCTGCAGGTAGACCCTGTGGATATCTGTAAACCCCTGGCCACGATAACGTCCTGCTGTGGACGGAAGTGTGCGGCAGAGGACTGCTTTCTGTTCAGTTTCTGCACAGTTCTTTCTGTGACACAGCTGGAGATTCCTTTTAATGTGTTTTTTTTCCCCCAGTAAACTGCAGTACTTGCCTTAAGAGAAAACAATAAAGATGTGCAGAACTGTGATGCTAAATATTTAAAGCAGTTTTATGATGTCTTGTCTATTTTTTTCAATTTAAGCTGAATGATTGAAATTGCACACAAAGCTAATCTTTGTCTTTCTGAGAGGGATTTTTGAGGACTCTCTTAAGCATGACACTGGAAATGAACACGCTGGGTGTCACAACAGCACACAAATTATGGTATAGATTGCTATGTTAAAGTGTAAGCTGTGAAGCTTTTTCTTTGTTCTACAGTTTTAGAAGCCAAATCTCTCAGGCTGTTTGCTGGGTGCACGGTGAATTTCAGTCAATTACTTCTGATAGGTGTGATTTTTATTTTTTTTTTTGGCACATTTGCAACTAAATACTGCAGGAAATCCTCTCTGTGCAGGAAATGGTATGTGTGGGTTTTTATACCAAGAGAGATGTGTCATCCCCTACTTAGTGAAAGAATAGATGAGAACTGTATGTATGGTCTTATGACCAAAGAAGAAATTATTTTAGTACATGAATAGAATTTAATATACATGGACTAAGAGCAAAGTCTAGTCTTCTGCCTGAGTTAGAGCTGTGCTCCCAGAGGTATTTCCTGACCAATGATTTGGAGTTGAGATTTAGTGCAAACTGTCCTCCTAAATTAATTCAATAAAAACATTTCAGATTGCAACATTACTCTTACTTTTGGGGTCACTATTTAAAACAAATAGATAAATTATTGTGTTTAAAATCATGAGTACTTCACAACGGAATTCCCCAGCCGTAGCCTATAGCTCATCGCTGACAAGTCCTTTGGTTTGCAGTCTTTTATGTCCCCTGACCCGTTCTGCCAAGGGTCATGTCATACTTTACTACCATGTGGCAAGAGTAGGGAAACTGGGCATGTTTACTCTGCACTCCTGAGTGGTTTGTGTCAGGAACAGCACAACAGCTCTAATGAAAGATATTCTGTGTTCCTGACTTGAGTGTTCTGTATGAACTTCCAGGTGTTTCCACAAGCGCTATTGTTCTTCCCGGTAGCACCCAATTCAAGTGACAGTCTTTTTTAAGTACTGTTGTTCTGCATCATGAACACTTAGAACTGCAGACAGCTAGTTTCTCGTGCATGGTTGAAGTCCGTACCAAAGACATTTCTCTACCAGGAGGACCTGCTGCAGATTAAATTACTGCTGCCCCAGAAGCTTACCCATTAGCTCAGCTGTGCTTGGCTCTGCTGAACATTTCAGTCATTCATTCTTGGTTCGCTTTTTTCAAATCAGTCTTTTTTTTAGCAGGAAGCCCCTTCCCTGCAGCAGGGAGAGACACTTCAGAAGAGCTTTTCTGATAGTTTATAAGCACTGCCATGATGCAGCACCTGCACAGTTATTTATTTTTTTTTTAAAGCTCCTTGTATAAACCTAGTGTACAAACAAGTATTGTATCCACCATTAGTTTGTTGGAATTGCTGCCTCTACAGTGCTTAAGAGCTGTTGTAAGATGGAGGTTTAAAGCACTTTGTTGTGTGTGTGGTTGATGGATTCTGCAGGAAAACGGGGCTGCTGTTAGAGGAGCGTTAGCTGTGTTCAGCTGTGTGAGTTGCAGTGTGACAGAGCACTACTGCCAGAATTACAGGGTGGGAATTCTGAAGCAGAAAGTCAGAAGGTTGGCCTCTAACAAGTACCTGTAGGAATTCCCGGTGAAGTGGGGGGTTTTGTTTGGTTTTTTTTAATCTATTGACTAGGCATCTGTTATGTTAGAGACAGTTTTCTGCTTTAGGAATACAATAGATAGATTACTTTTTTTCTTATCTCTGCTGGGGTTTTGCTATTGATCATGGAGAAGATTTTTTTTATTAATATATTTCTTGGTTTCACAACCTCTTTCTGTCAGCATTTTATTTGATGGAGATTTCTTGACCAATTCTGCTTGCACAGTAAGTTTCTCAACACAGAAATGCAAAAGTAGGTGCTAGATACCTATATTAAAGAATTTCTAAGTGAGTATTGGGCAGAAAATCTTGGCCAAACCTTGTCAGGTCTGACCTGTTTATTCAGCTTTTTTTGTCAGCCTCCCATTCAGCTATCTATAGGCAGGTATGTGCATCTTTTCTGTTGGAGGGGAGGTGGGACTTGCATTATCCAGGAGGAAAACCACAATCCTGGATAACATCGAGAATATATGCTGGAAGCAGAGGGAGATAAGGAGAAAATTCCAGCACTAAGTTGTTGGTTTGTTTTTGTTTTTTTTTTTTTTAATACTTTGCTGGTCTTGTGTAAGAGTTAGATTTGAGGAAGACTATTGGTCTTATTCAGCTCCTGAGCTTCTGATCCTGTGCTTTAAATGTCCGTCCTACTCCTGTAAGGATGAACGAAACCTCAAAGTGGTGAGACCTTACATTGCTTTATCAGAATGAGTTCTGCCTTTTCATTTTACCTTTTTTTTTTTTTCCTTCTCTCTGCTTCTCTCTTTCCCACACTGAGCTTTTTCACTGGCAAAGTGGACTTTTACCTTCCCTAACAAGTTTAGGAGGTTTGTCTAAGAAGGAGATATGGTGAACAGAGTTATTTTTTTCTCAAGTCTCCAGCCTATTAAAGGTTAATTGGTAAGAAATGGTCCAAAGCTGCAGGAAGAATATTGTTGGCCTGCAAGAGGTGGTGAAGGGACTTAGAGTAGTGGTACTGCTCCTTTATATAAAAATATTTTAAGGTTAATGCTGGGGCATTTCAGAATCTGGGGTGTGGTAATCCTTAGGACATGGTGGACTTGAAAAAGCAGACCATCTAGAGAAAAAAATTCTTATAATTTCCTTAACATGTGGCAGTCAGGGTATGGCAGAGGGGTTGTTGGCTCCTTGGAGTTTGTTACAAGACTGCTTGGTTGTTGGAGAGGGAAATTCAAAGGAAACATTTCAGTAAACCCAGTTAAAACTGTAATTGTGCTTCTGTGCTAGTGTATAACACAACTTTTACTTTTCCCCTTTCTTCCTTTTGTTTTCCCTTTGCTTTTTAAAGCATGCTAATCACCTGGCTTGCAAATAAGCACCCTTATCGTACAATGTGCTTTTCATCAGTTGCTTTCATCTGGTTAATTTAAATAAATAGAAGTTATTTTTCTATTGATTTGAAAATTTTAGAATAATTTCCCATTTCCCAATTAACCTCACTGTGATGTCGTTGTCTTTATGGTGTTTGATGTGATCACAATAGACATGTAAATCTCCCTCCATTCTTTTCTTTAAGTTCGTGTGTTGTTTTGCCAAGTAGATTATCACAATTAAGTTAATTTGCTTTCAGACTTCTGCAGTGCTATTGTATAGTCCATTTTGTATGTGTATCTCATGTTTTGGTTGCGTGTTTGCATGCTTCTAAGCTTTTACCTTTTAAACAAAAAAAAGAAGTCTAAGGATTGGACTGTTATCCTCTAGAAACACTGGGCCAGTGTTCATCATTCCTCAGGACAAACAGTTTATGGTTCATTCTTATTCTATGGTCCCGTCACCAGTGTCAGCAGAGAAAGCTAGAGATTACTGGAATAAGCACGCGTCTCTGCAGCATCAATATAATAATCAGAGAATATTATTATATTTATATGTATAAACATAAGAAATATATTTATTATAATGATATTATTAAATAGCACAAGGAATTGAGAGAAGAAGAATTTTATGTTACTATAAAATTATCTTAATTATTCAAGAAAGCTACTGGAATACAGTAGCTGTGCAGACTTTTTTCCCCTTTTCTTTCACAGCAGATAATATGGTTTGTCCTGTCACGATACAGCACAAGAGATGGTTTCTTTTGGTTGTGCCCAATGCAAGGAAAGCTGCCTTGTGTGATTGCACAACTGAAACACGGAGCAAACGTAAAGCATTTTGGTGTGTCTGTGTAGCTGAGACCTTACTTTACTTTTAGTTTCACTTCTACTGGTGTACTTAGTGGAAGGTCAATGATCAAAACACTCATTTTGATTTTGCTATGGTAGTTAATTTTTTCATTAACCTGTACATTGACAAGATACAATTGTGTATATTTTTACATCTGTGGCTTTTTTTACTGATTATCTTACTACTGTATCGGTGTAACTAACTGACATGAAAGTGTCTGTTGCTATGAGGTGCTTTTTCATTTTTCTGCTTTATCTATGTGTACTTTCAGCCTAGGATTAATTTTACCCCTAATAAGCAGAGGAACCCAGCACAAAATTAAAAGTGGCCATTAAATTCAAAGCAACAAAGCACCCCTATTATTTGAAGGGAGTGGTTTGCTGAATTGGGGTCGTTGGCTTAAGGCCAAATGAGTGGTTATAGAAGCGTGAAACAACCCGGCAGATGGTAATCCCTGTCAGTCCTTATCAGCTCGTAGAAAGTGTGGTGGTTCTGGCTGACATATCTGGTGGTGCAGTTGTGGGGGAACATGTGGATGAGAGCCCTACCACATTTTTTGCTTTTATTCATGCCACTATTGGATGCAACAGCAACTTTTCCAAATTTATTTTTTTTTTTTTAGTTAAATGTATTACATGAGAAAGCAGTGACGCTGAGCAGACCAGAGATTGCCTTTTTGAGCTGTGGTTTGACAGAATGCTGGATCATCATGTGTACACAAAACTTAGACAAGGCACTTTAGGTTTTCATGCCCGAACTTTTCTTCTGCCTTTTTATGTGTAAGATACTATCAAGGCCTCATCTGAGCTGGTGGATGGTGTTTTAATTGAGTAAAAATGAGTCTGTCAGCCATAGTCAAAGACAAATCTTTACCCTGAACAAATTAAATTGTCTGGGTTTATTATTATTTTTGCTCTGTAACTTCAAAAGTGAAGTTAGCATTGATAGTCAAATGTTCTAGAACAGTTTATGCAGCTGCTGTGTCCAGCTGTCAGCAGGCTGGGTAACACAGTTTTCAGGTTATTTATCTGCTTTGCTTAAATATTGCAAATTGGGAAATGGTAATGTTTCAGAGAAATCTTGTGTTTTCATTCTATCCTCTTTATCCTCTAGTTATT
>NW_010134007.1:619-930 GCF_000699245.1 Pterocles gutturalis | reverse complement strand
CAAAATCCCCCCCAAATTCCCCCAAAATCCCATAAAATTCCCCCAAATCCCCCCAAAATCCCCCAAAATTCCCCACCTTCAGCTGCTCCACCTCCTCGGGCTTCAGCTCGTTCTGCAGCGATTGCGGCGGAGCCGACGAGTTGATGATTATCACCACCTACAAGACGGAGAAAAAGAAAAGAAATCAAAGACCGACCGCGGGGAGGGACGGTTCCCCCGGATCCGCTCGGAATCGCCGGAAAATCCGCCGGAAAAATCCATCGGAAAATCCGGCAAAAAATCTGGTGGAAAACGGGACAGAAAAATCCGAC
>NW_010134007.1:0-588 GCF_000699245.1 Pterocles gutturalis | reverse complement strand
GACGGAAAGAAAAATGTGGCGGAAAAAATAAGCTGGGGAAAAGCTGGGGCGAAAAAAGGGGCCGGAAAAAAAATTTCGATGGAAAGAAAAAATCTGTCGGAAAGAAAAAGGTGCCGGAAAAATCCGGCGGAAAGGAAAAGCCGGGGGAAAAGGTGGGAAAAAGTTGGGGGAAAAAAAAGGTGCCGGAAAAATCTGGTGGAAAGAAAAATCTGACAAAAGGAAAAAGTCGGTGGAAAGAAAAAGGCATCAGGAAAAAAGCCGGAGGAAAAAAAAGGAGGAAAAAAACTGGAGGGAAAAAGCCGGGGAAAAAAAAAACACAGAGGAAAAAAAAACGGGGGAAAAAGACCAGGGGAAAAAAGCTGGAGGGAAAAAACCGGAGGAAGAAAAGCCAGAGAGAAAAAAAAATGGAGGGAAAAAAAAAAAACAGAGGAAAAAAGCTGGGGGGAAAAACTGGAGAGAGAAAAAAACGGAGGGAAAAAAAGGGAGGAAAAAAACACTGGAGGAAATAAAGCGGGGGGAAAAAAAGGGGGAAAAAAAACAGAGGAAAAAACAATGGAGGAAAAAAAAAGTGGAGGAAAAAAAGCCGGA
>NW_010134006.1:1337-1540 GCF_000699245.1 Pterocles gutturalis | reverse complement strand
CCCGGTGCAGGTGGATGGAGAAGCCTGGATCCAGCCCCCCGGCATCATCAAGATCCAGCACAAGAACCGAGCCCAGATGCTGACGAGGGACCGGGTGAGCTGGGGGTGCACAGCCCACGTGTGGGGCCGTGCCAGGACACGGGGAGGTGGGACAGGCTGAGGGGGGCATAGCTGTCCCCCGTAGGGATTCGAGAAACACCCAA
>NW_010134006.1:0-280 GCF_000699245.1 Pterocles gutturalis | reverse complement strand
CATTGTGCCAGAGGGCCCCCCGGGGAGGGGGACAGGGCATGTCCTGGCTGCCTGGGGGTGTCACCTTTGTCAACAGCCCCATAGAGCTTATTTTTTTCTGCTAAATGGACGCACGGAGCCCCCCAGCCCTGTAACTCCACCACCACTGTGAGGGGGAGAAAGGGGCTATGGTGCAGCCAAGCCCTGTGGGTAAGCCCCTGCCCCCAGGCTGGGGGTCTTGTTGAGGGGGAGAAGCTCAGATGCTCCGTAAGTAAGCTAAGGGGAGGAGAAGCCTCTCCAT
>NW_010134005.1:0-14912 GCF_000699245.1 Pterocles gutturalis | reverse complement strand
CCATGGAGAAATACCAAGTGCTGGGGCTGGTCGGAGAAGGCAGCTACGGGGTGGTGAGCAAGTGCAGGAACAAGGAGAGCGGGCAGATGGTCGCCGTGAAGAAGTTCCTGGAGAGCGAGGAGGACGCGGGGGTGAGGAAGATCGCCGTGAGGGAGATCAAGCTGCTGAAGGTGAGCAGGGTGGGCTCTGAGGGCAGCCCCCCGTGGTGACAGCTGAGGGGAGCGGGCCTGGGTTTGCAGTAAAATTTGGAGTGAACCGATGGCTTGTTGGTGGCTTTGGGTTTGAATTCATAGCTCCTGGGACAGGTGGGAGGCGTTTGTGTCACAGAACGACATCCGCCGCGAGCTGCTGGTGGTTTATCCAGAGCGTGACCTTCTCGTCTGGAAGCTCCTGCAGCTATTGCTCCAGCAACCTGTCCTGCATGTTCCCCGGGGACGGAGAGTGGCGGTGCGCGGGGCCAGGCTCTGCCCTGCTTCAGGTGCCTCTTCGAGGTGTATTTTGAATGGCAGTCAGGTGTTTAAGTGCCTTCATGAAGCCAAATGTCTCCCTCGAGCAGTGTAGCACCCTTCGTGTCTGTGATGAGAGTGCGTCTTGGGCTAGAGGTGCTAGTTGTTCGGAACCGATGGGTGTGGGTGAGATCTGCCTGTGAAGAGCTGATGGGTTCTAGGGAGGAAACTGCCTCTTGAGACTCCTTAATGGTCCTCCGAGGAGTGGTGTTTATCCAGTGAAGTTAGAGGATGGGTGTAAATTTAAAACATTGGCTCAGTTTTGAAAGGGAAACACAGTTATTTCTGACCGTGACGTACAAAGTATAAATAAAGTTCAAACCAGAAGAGACTTCATCGGATCTTGTTTGCATTTCTGTGGGCAGCCAAGCCGTGGTAGGTTCATTGAGCCTTTGAGTTGTAGCCATGCAGAACCACTTTTCCCTTTGGCTGGGAGCTGTGCTGGATTTGCCTGGCTGGAGCTGACTGGATTAGAAGTAGGTTTATGTGCCCTGTATTCATCCAGGAAAGGTACAAGGAAGGGAGCCACAAGGTCTCCATTCCCTCCCGGTGGTAATGGTGGCCCCCTGCATTGTGTACCAAATAACAGTACCGCACTGCTGTGAATTTCCTGAAAAGCAGGTAAATGCTGAACTTGTAAAACCCGCAGGTGAATGGTGACCTGGATGTGTGACAGTGCGCCTGTCCAGACTGGGTGCTGGTGTAATCTGGTAAGGAAATCTGCTTCCAGGAATGTTTTGCTTTATTTTTATTTTTATTAGTAGCACTCTCCTGGCAGGCTTGTACTGGCAGCAAGAGGGTGGAGGAGGACAGGTCTGAAATTCCCCAAACCTTATCAGCCGATGGGCTGAAGCCAGCTGCTGTTATGTCCCCTTGCTGTCTGAGTGTGTGATTAGCCTGGTGTCAATTGTGGATGCTTTACACTCGCCTAAATGTCCAGCTGTACTCCAGTCTGTTGGCTTCTTATCAGCAGTGTTATGTGGTGTAGCCTCCTTGTGTGGGTTGGTTTATTAAAGGTACTTCATGGGCTATAGATACTGTGTCCAGGGAAATACCGAGGAGCTTTAGATAAAGAGGGGTTTGTGTGTGTGCTCTTTGGTGCTTTGCATATGGTCTTTCTGCTTCCTCTCTTGGCTTTGTTCTTCACGCAGAAGCTTTTGCAAGTTCCTAAACTGTTTCAGTGCCAGGTTTTTCTGCTGCATTCCTTCGTGAATAGGATGACAAGGATGCAGGGTGGCATTCTGTGCCAGGTTCTGCTTGCTTTTTTTGACCACCTCCAGCCCCTGTGTTTGCCGTCATAGCCCCCAGCAGTAGCTGCAGCATTTGTCGCACAGGTGGTGGGCACAGAGGAGCGCTTGTCCCTGTGCATGGGCACACGTGGTAGTTTCAAGTGTTAGGACGCGAGTGATCTGTCTGGTGAAGAAATGAAGGAAAGTTTATTACAGGTGGTGTGTATCTAGGCTTTTCCTCTGATGTGGGTGTTCTGGAGATGGGAATGCATGCAAGCCTGCATCTTCTCCACTTGGCTTCCACAAGTGACTCTTCACAAGTTTGCCAGACTATAGACACTGTGCTGTGAAGAAAAAAAAAAAAAAAAAAAGGTATTCTCTGCCATCACTGCAAGAGCTACAGACCCTTAGAGTTAATAGAACTGTACATGCGGGAGCTTGAGATGCAGTGTCTTTTAAAGCAAGTCTTTGTTAGTCTGGATCGCACCCGATCTGTTGGCAAGGCTTGCTTAGTTACTGAGTCAAAGCACGTACCACCTCCCAGGTGTCTGGGGAATTAACTTGTTTTCTTTGGTAAATGGGAACTTCGCAAGGGGAACATTTCCATATACAGCTAGGGAAAAGTGGCCTCTCACAGTGAAATAAATGTGTAAGGATCTAATCTTTTTGTAGTTTCTTCATTTGCATGCTTCCTGTGAACCTGATTTTTTTTTTCTTTTTTTTTTTTTTTCCCTTCTGTTCTGGAGTTTGGGCAGAAATTTAATCTTGGCTGAAAACAGCAAAACCTCCTCAGGTCTCTGTACTAGGAAGAAACTTCTGAGAAATCTGGGTGTTTGATAGCCCCAGGTGCAGGTTGTCTGGCACTGCCTTGGGACAGGCAGCACATTGTCCCCACAAGTCCCTGTGCTCTGCAGTCCTCTTGCATCTTCCCTCGTGCGAGGCTCCAAGCGAATAACTGACTGTGCACTGTAGCATGGCCTGTTCTGTTACAGTGGGGTGTGACAAACCAGTGTCACAGATGTGTAACAGATCGGAGGTGGATTCTTCTCTGGTCAGAAAGTGATGACAAAATAACTAGAAAATACAGCTGCTTTTTTTTTTTCTTTTACTTTGCAATCTTTTTCCCTAAATTATCTTCAGCTTTCCCCTTTGCATAATATTAAAAAAAAAATCTCTTTAAACCTTGGCTTTTCATTTTTTACTCTGACTCCACTAGACACCATTTAATAGAAGCTGTTCAATTGATAACAGAGTATTCTAGGTTAGAATGATGAACTTTCCTTTTATCCATTCACTGTGTGTTCTGGTACATGTTAGTTATTGCAACTGTGTATAAGCTGGCAGTGCCAACAGAAATCCTTTGGGTATTGTAGGAGCTTAAAAGGAAAGTCTTGTAAAGCTTGTCAAGACCAAGGCACAAGTTAGTGCCACCTCTTCAGTGAGGACAGTATTGTGAGAAGCAGAATGCTCGAGATATTCCAACAACAGAATACTGTGTTTTGAGCATCACCGTTAAGAAAAAAATGGCTTTACTCAGTATTTTATTGATTTTTAGGTTACAAAAACAGGTGCCTGCATATAGGAGGTGGTAGAAATCCTACCAAAAATTTGCTGAAATAAAACCTATTCTAAAATATAGATGATCTGATTTTGAAAACAAATGAATGTGGGTGCCATGACAAGAGCAGCATTCCAGGGCAGTGCACCAGCTGGGTTGCAGTTAAAAGGGTCTGGTCTTTGTTCACCCGTTAAATGCTGTCAGGCCCTCACAAAATATTTCCTGTTTTCTAACAGCAACTCAGGCATGAAAATCTTGTGAACCTGCTGGAAGTGTATAAAAAGAAGAAACGGTGGTATCTGGTGTTTGAATTTGTGGATCACACGGTGCTTGACGACCTTGAGGCGTTTCCAAACGGACTGGACTACACCAGGGTTCGGAAATACTTATTTCAGATTATAAGAGGAATAGCGTTTTGTCACAGTCATAATGTGAGTACACACGAGAAGTCAGCTCTACAGTTAACCTTGAATAAATAGATACAGAAGTGTATATTTTTCATATGTATTAAAACTTAGAGAAATCAAACTTTGGTGGAAAAGGAAGAGGCAGGGCAGAAGAGCTGAACTGAGTTTCATACAAAATGTCAGAGCTTGTCATCAGCTAATCCAGTGGCCTGTCTCTGATGGATCTGTGAGAGTGTTTTAAAGGAAGGGTCCAGAAGTCCATGGGGATCCAGTACTTGGTGGCACCTTCTTGGAGGCTGGCTCATCTTGCAGAAGGAGATTGTCTCTCAAAAGTTTGCTTCTGATAGTGTCTATGTAAAGATGTAGTCTTGTTCTCTTCTGTAGTTTTAGGGGTTCGTTTTCGAGTGATTTCTAACAGGTTTGCCAATTTCATCATAGTTGTGTAACTATATATAGAAACACACATTTTGTTTATTTATTATTTATAGGTTTGGGAAACTGTGTCTCTTATGAATTCCTAAAATACTCTTCACATTTAACTGCAGGACATCCCCGTGGCCCTTGCAATGCTTACAGCTTTTAAACTTGTGGTCAAGGCCAGAATTTCAAGCATAATAAATTGTGCCTGTTGAAATGCCTGTAGTAAATACACCTGCAGGACATATGCAGAGAGATATATTAAATGAACACTTCTGTGTTCTCCTGTGCACTTGAGTTGGCACTTGCTCATTGACTGTGTGCATGTAGCTGTATTGTACAGACTCCATGTGTTTGCCATGCCTGCAAAAATGTAATTTTCTACCTGGATGTGCGAAAGCGATTGTTTTTGGTGAGCCAATTTGCTGTGTAGAAATGGGAAATTTCTTTGTCTTGACTCGCTTTTTCTTTGTGCAGATAATACATCGGGATATTAAGCCAGAGAACATACTAGTTTCCCAGTCGGGAGTTGTAAAACTGTGTGACTTTGGATTTGCCCGCACGTTAGCAGCTTCTGGAGAAGCTTACACAGACTACGTGGCCACCCGCTGGTACAGAGCTCCAGAGCTGCTGGTGGGAGATACCAAATACGGCAAGTAAGAGACTGGCAGGCGAGGCTGCAAAGGGTGGTGGGAGCATGGTGGGGGTGAGGCTCTGGTTTTTGGGAAGGCAGGGGACTCTTGCTTGGCAAACAGGTTAAAGGGATGTTGTTCAGCATTCCCTGGTTATTCACTTGTAAAGGTTTAAGCCTGCTTCATCTCACTGCAGCTCTGCAGTTAACTACTGCCAGTGCTAGGATTTTCTGTCTCAGAAGGTGAGGACAGCGAGAGACTGAGCCCTCAGTGTTCTTGGTCTCTAAGAGCTTTTCAGTTGCTGATGCTCATATTGGAAGAGGCTGTGACAGACTTCCCTCCTCTGTGGTTGGAGTCATGGAGGGAAGGCAGAATAGTACCTCCGAATAATTCTAGACATTTCAGGAGGGAGGAGGTAGGATGAATGAGGTTCTTTTTCTTACTGGGATCCCAAGTGCTACAAAACCAGGTCAGAATTTAGCCTGTGCCGTTCACAGGTGTGTTCATACAAACATGCAGGTTTATATATGTCCCTGTATTACTTAAAAGTTCCTTTTCAGTAAATGTACCTGGAGAGTGGATGCCTGCAGACAGAAGAGCTGCGTACCTTTGTGCTCTCTCAGGGGCAAGATTCTACTAATGTGTTACGTTGTATTAGTATTTCTTTAAAGCCTTGGGGTTTGGAACCTGATCTTAGATCTTTCGTGCCTGCTTCAAGAGCTGAATCCTTGCCATTCCTAAGTGCACTGGTAAGCCTGGGAAACAGCTGCCTTGTTGTTCATGGGGCCAAAGCTGCCCTCGGGGCTTGTAGCCTGCTGCAGATGTGCTGTGTGCTGGCCTGGCTGAGCCTGTAGATCAAAGAGACGAGTGAAGCCATGCTGAGCTGGAGTGTTGTTTTCTTTTCATTGGCAGGGCTGTGGACGTGTGGGCTATTGGCACTCTGATAACAGAAATGCTGACAGGAGAGCCCCTGTTCCCTGGAGATTCAGACATTGACCAGCTCTACCATATCACCAAGTGCCTGGGTACGAACAGCCTGGCCAGCTTCTAGCGCCTGCTTACTAAAGAAGGGGTCAGATCAGTTTTGACGGGGGAAAGAGGATGTGGGGAGAAAGGCTGTGGTGTGTGGTGAAATGTTTCTGAGAGCGTGTACACTTAGCACCTTTTACAAAGGGGGAGCTAGGAGCTTGCGAGTACAGCATCAGTTCACGGTGCGCATGTGGAAAAAATGACTTGGACTGGAGCCCATACAGCAGTGCTGACCCAGTATTTCAGCCTCTCAATGTTTCACAGGGCTGTGCTGTGTTTCTTCCATTAGGTTGCTTTGTTTGTGTGATTCCAGGTAACTTAATCCCAAGACACCAAGAGTTATTCTATAAAAATCCCCTTTTTGCTGGCATGAGGTTGCCTGAAGTGAAGGAGGCCGAATCTCTGGACAAACGATATCCCAAGCTCCCTGCTGCAGTGCTAGGTTTAGCCAAGGTAATAAGCCTTACTCCATCAGCTGATCTTTTGAAACGAGGGTACTGACCTGTTGGAGAGTAGTGTAGGGGAGAGGGACCTGGGGGTCCTGGTGGCCAGCAGGATGACCATGAGCCAGCACTGTGCCCTCGTGGCCCAGAAGGCCAATGGCAGCTTGGGGTGTATCAGAAGGGGGGTGGTCAGTAGGTCGAGAGAGGTTCTCCTCCCCCTCTGCTCTGCCCTGGTGAGCCTCCATCTGGAATATTGTGTCCAGTTCTGGGCCCCTCAGTTCAAGAGGGACAGAGAACTGCTGGAGAGAGTCCAGCGCAGAGCCACAAAGATGATGAAGGGAATGGAGCATCTCCCTTATGAGGAAAGGCTGAGGGAGCTGGGTCTCTTTAGCCTGGAAAAGAGGAGACTGAGGGGTGACCTAATTAATGTTTATAAATACGTAAAGGGTGAGTCTCAGGAGGATGGAGCGAGGCTCTTCTCTGTGAAATACAGTGATAGGACAAGGGGCAATGGGTTCAAGCTGGAACATAGGAGGTTCCACTTGAATATGAGAAAAAACTTCTTCCTGGTGAGGGTGACAGAGCACTGGAGCAGGCTGCCCAGAGAGGGTGTGGAGGCTCCTTCTCTGGAGACATTCAAAGCCCGCCTGGATGCCTTCCTGTTGGATCTGATCTAGGGGTGCCTGCTCCGGCAGGGGGATTGGACTAGATGATCTTTCGAGGTCCCTTCCAATTCTGTGATTCTGTGAGCTTTGCCCCTTGTCTGCTACCTAGGTGGATGCTTTGTAGCTAATACACAGCCCCTTACTTTTTACTTGCTAACAGAGCTGTGTGGGTGCAGCGTTTTCTGCCAACCCTCCCGCAGCCTCCTGCTGGGAGCACTGCAAGCAAAGAGGTCTGGGTAGGTGGCATCCACACGTGTCCCTTCCTCTGGGAGCTATGTGTCTGCGATGTGGGGGTTAGGAAGCCTACAACTCTGTAATAGATGCTGAAGAATCCTTCCAGGGAGAGTCTTTTGTACTTTTACGGAAACAACCTAAAACCCTCTTGCTTGTATTTGAAATGCCTCATGATCAAAACAGATTCTGAAGTCTTAGCCAAACAAATGAAAACAAGGGAGGTTTACTGAGGGCGGAGTGATCTGTTTGTATGACAGGTATTCCCTGTGCAATGAGTCTTTGTGAGCATTAGTGATACGAATGGATGCAGCCAGCAAACATTAAACTTTTTGGGAGGGTGTCTGTCTCTTGGGCTCATCTCAGTGTAACAGTCCCTAGAAGGGAGAGCTGTGCAGCTTTTTTTCTTGAATTTGCTCGGAAACGCTAAAGCCTTTGTTTAATTTCTAATGTATATGTTCTTCTAATGTTTACGTTGATTTGACAGAACTGTTTGCAGATTGATCCAGACAAAAGACCAGCTTGCGCTGAACTCCTGCAGAGCGATTACTTTAACAAGGATGGATTTGCTGAAAGGTAAACAGTTCATTTCTGTCTCAAAGCAGGTTAATATTAGAAGGAAGTTAAGCAGTTGTGATTGAAGATTGCGTGCTGGGCTTGCAGACCAGACAGCCACTGAATGTCTTGGGTTTGTCTGGTTTTAGCCTTCCTGGAAATGGGAGAACAGTTGAAGGGGAACACATTGCCTCCTTGCCTTGTCATGACATTAATTCGTCAGCGTGCGCACCCAGCGTCACACCGTATTGGGTAGTGCAGTCTTAGACTGTATTCACTCTCTGCGTCTCTGCCAGACTGGGATAGGAACACCTTTAGTGCTGTGATGTGAAAAACGTGTCCTTGTAAGATTTTATTTATTGGAATGGATACATTATATTTGGTTGGCTTCTCATTACTTAAAAAGGCATGGTTTGTCTGATTACTCAAAAGGCTGTAAGGGCCTGGACTGGCACCAACTGATGATGATATTGAGATTAACAGAAGCCCTTTTTTTTTTTTTTCCATTGTATGGAATGTAGATTTACTCAGGAGCTTAAATTAAAGATTCAGAAAGATGCCAGAGACCATCAATTAAAAAAAAAATCAAAAATCAGCAAAAGGGACAAAGATGATGCTTTGGAAGAAAGAAAAATGCTTGGTGTCCAGGTTAGTCAATCTTTGTTTTCTAAACCTGTATTTTTTTTTCGTGTTTTCAAATCACTATATAAGTATGTGCAGCAGTTTAAATGTATAGCAAAAATATGTGAGAATCAATTAGGAAGCATAAGTCATGCCAAACGAGTGAAACATGCTTCTTTGCTGCTGTTTACCTATTTTAAAGCCCTATCTCCAAAATTACAAGTTTTGCCTTGCCTTGAAAGATGGTGCTTATCTTCCCAAACAGGATTTCAGCGTTGAGCCAAAGAGCAGAGATGCAAAGCTATTCAAGACAAAATGCTCTAAAGCTGATGCAGAGAGAGTGGATCGATCCTCCAACCTGAGCTCCTTCTATGACAGTGCGATCAACCCATTTAAAATAAGCCCTCAAACCTGCCTAAGAGATTCCAGCAGCAGCTTGGACTATGCCAAGAATTCAAGCATAGTTATTCCTCCCATCAACCAGAACCTTTCTCCCGTGATGGCTGGGATGGGGACTGTGCTTGGGAACCATAATTACAGGTACGAGAGCAGAGCTAGAAGAGCTTGTATCCATCGTTCCTGTCGCCGAGGAACTGCAATGTCCTGAGAGAGGTGCGGGGTGATGATGCAGGAACACAGGATGTGGGTTTGGGACCGGATACAGCTAGGAACAGCTCTTAGGTGGAGGACTGGGGATGGGTCAGAAAGCCTGGCCTCACCTCAAGCAGCTGCACGTGTCCACACAGCCACAGGGTCTCTGTGTTCCTCATTTCACAAAGCGCTACTAGACAGCAACGGTTTGCCAGCTGCTGTGACACTAACCTGTCTTTGACTCATGGCTTGTCCTTTGGACCAAAGTTCTGCCAACTGCACTCGTGAAGGATATTTTCCCTGAGAGCCTTCTTTTTCAGCATTTAATGAGAGGTGTCTTGCATTTGTTTTTTTTATATTTGCCGTGTTACTGCAGCTAATACAAAGTTTGGGTCATTTTTGATTACAGAGTTGATGAAAAGAGTAAAAAATACTTGAACCCATTTCTAAAGCAACGGAAACATTCTCCAGCAGGCCATTACAGTGTAAGCTTGACATCGGTAAGTCGTCTGTCTTTCCCCCATGGCAAAGCAAAAATAAATTCCTAACTCAAGGGTGTACTTTTTTGTCAAGAATCCCACCTCTCACAGCCTTCACCATAACTCCCAAGTAGAAATATTATTTTCTTTGCCCTTTTTTTTCCTACAGGTGTGTCATCTGCTATCCTTATTTAATAGTTAATTTATGCAAAGCATAGTTTGTGTCAGAGGACAGTTTTAAACAAGGGGAGCAGTCCATCACAGGGTACCCATGAGATGTGGAATATATCCATGGCCTCTTGCCTGGCCAGGAAAAGGAGACCATGCGTGCTGCACTTCTGAAACAGAATTTAGGATTTGGATTTAACATGGTCAGGGCCTTATTTTAGCCATGTCATAAATGCATTTGAAATTGTTAGTGAAAACCAGTGAAGTGCAAAGCTCTCCGCTCACTACCTAGACAATATTCTTTCCGTGCCAGCAGTAATGTTTGCCTTTTTACAGAGAACTAATCTGAGCCATTCTCCAGTTACTGTATATTTTGTCTCTCTGAAAGCAGCCTTGCTTAGATGATTGAGGATTTTTGCCTCTGCCTGTTCTGTTGTTTCTAATGTATAGATGACACGTGAGCAGAATGGATTCCTTCAAACATTAGAATCTTTTGCTCTTGTGCAAGTTCCAACTACAATGGAACATTTATGTGTTGATGCATTTTTAAGCTTGGAAATAGCTTTGGTTTTTTCTATATGTTCATGAGCTGGTACTTACGCCCTTGATTACAGGTTGCTAATGAAAAAAACATCCTTCAGGCAAATAGGAAAAAATGGGAATTCTCCAAGACAGATGTGCGTTTGCCACAACTACATCATCTCCCTGAACTGAGAGGGGTGGAAGGTATGAGCTTTGATGTCCTCTGAATAAACCCTGGATCCTAACTAAGTGGCAGGAAGCAGGGTGCATTAGAGCAGTCAGCTCTTGCTTCCTTAACACTGTATGCATTGGTTGTGTTTTGCAGCATGGCATCCCAGATTTCTGAAAAAGGAAAATAAAACAGTGTCAGAGTCCCGTGTCCCTCCCCTTGCTGCTATTGACCTCCATAACCCAAGTTTAGCCTCACAACAGGTAACAAAGCAATAAAATAGTTTGCGCTGCTCTGAATTTGTTTGCTTCAGGACTTTCTAAATAGCATGACCCGCCAAGTTTCCAGTGTGGCTCTTCACAGAAGCAGAACTTGCCTTGGTTTCTCAACTGTCTAAGTAAAAAGACCTGAGGCCTTGTGCTGGAGGAAAAGACAAGGGTCACGGATGAAACGTGGAGCTCTGTTTGTCTCTCTGAGATTAGCTAAATGCTAGATTCTCACTGCAAAGACAGACAGCATGAATTGTTGCCATTTCAGGTGGCTGGATCAAGGTGGAGGTAAGCCTGATTTACCAGAGTTTTAGAGAGAGCAGGAGGGATGTGTTTGGAGGAGAACTGTGCTGTCTGTGTTAGATATTGAGGGGCTGACTGCATTAGGGAGAGAGAAAGTGTAGGAGCCAGGCATAGGGAGAGAAAGGGGAAATTTGCAACCCTGTTATAGATGAGTTCCTCACTAACACTGAGGTGTTGTTTGGGAGTTGTGTGATTCCATAGGCAGCCACTCTGGCTACTTCCTCAACCTTCCAGCTGAGATTTGGCAGGCTGTCCTCGGGGAGGGGTAGAGCATTTTTGAAGTCTGATTTGATAAAAGAACAGATTTCTTCTAAGTTGCATGTTGGTGTTGCGTATGTCCCTAGAAGGTGGTTTCTGACCATTCTCTCTGGACAGGGAGGGATCAGTCACCAATTACTGTCACAGGCAAAACAGACTCAACTTGGGGAAATTAATTGAATTTATTACCAATCAAATCAGAGCAGGATAATGAGAAATATTACTCTCTCTCCCACTGCAGTTTTGCTTGCGCAGTTTTGGGTTTTTTTCCCCTCTCCTTAAATATGTTATCCCAGAGGCGCTACCATGGTCACTGCTGGGCTCAGCCTTGGCCAGCGGCGGGGCCGTCTTGGGGCTGGCTGGGTTTTGGTCTTTGGCCAGCGGCGGGTCCGTCTTGGAGCTGGCTGGCTTTGGCTCTACTGGACATAGAAGCTTCTGGCATCTTCTCACAGAAGCCACCCCTGTAGCTCCCCCCCCAGCTACCCAAAACCTTGCCACACAAACCCAGTACATCTCTATTTATACTACACTTGGAAATGGACCCTCTCTTTTTTTTCCTTCCCATCTTACAGCTGTTGGGGACCTTGATGCCTGATGCAGCCGAAGCCAGTTTCCCCAGGGTTGAGCACTAGCCTTATGGAGAAGGAGATGGCACCTGCCTGTGAAAGGTAGGCTTTAATTTCTGCACTGTAGCCTTCTGGTGGCTTTCAAATGAATCATTTAATGAACAATTATCTACTTGGGAAGAGCAATGGGAAAATGCTTCTACACTTCTCATTGCGGATTGGGATACCTAGCTGTGACAGACGCCTTACAGAGGGCAGCATGCATCTGTCTTGATGGATAGTGAAATTGGCAGTGGCAGGTAAACCATTTTCCTAAGCTGAGGCTTTGGGCATTGGTGTTGGAAATTAATCAGCTCATGAAGCTGGAGATTGAGGAAGCTGATAGAGTACCAGAAAGGGAAAACTGGCTGCCTTCATGTGAAGCACAGAAAAAATGGGTTGGATGCACAGCACCGTCAAGTGCATCACAGAAAAATGGACTTGCAAAAAGAGAGAAAGGTGTTTTGGCAGCCTTTTCAGGCTTAACATTAGAGAACATTTTTAGTCACTATGTCATGCAATCTAAACGTATTTAATGGAGCTGCTGTTATCTCAGTGCTCTCCAACTATGAGAGGACTCTGGGAGAGGAGGAGGATTAGGAAAAGTCCTGACTGTGTGGTAGATTTGTAGTCTTAAGATTGAAAAAAATGTCACCGGCTCCACTGGAACCTTGTGTCCTGCACAGATGGACTTTACTCAGTGCTGTGGGTACCCTGGTGCTGCCAGCCTGGATGTGATCATATACCTGCCCCTCCGGGGATTCTCCCTGCTGCCACGGGGACCACCAGCACCGCAGCCTCCCTCCTCTCTTACCCGGCTGCTGTTCTCAGTGTTAGTTACAGAGAGCCACGAGAGTGTCGTGCCAATACTGGTAACGTGCAGGTGCAAACCGCGCATCTTAGTTTTTTGACTCTGGTGTTTCATTTTTGAGAAGAGGGAGCAACTGCTGACTCTGAAATCCTGCCCGAGTGCTGCACGTGCTCTTAATCTGTGTGAGTGTGTTTGGCACTTAACACTCATGGGATGTGATGGCTCAGTGCTACACTAGGAGGAAAGAAGAAAAATCATCAGGACAGGAAGCAATCCTGATAGTGTAAGTGGAGGGAAAAAGAAACCTTACGAAAGTTGTCTCATCTGTGAAGCAGAGGTGTAAATGCAGAGTTTTAGCAAGGTTAAGGACTTATAATAAATAAACATAAAGGAAGCATATTATCAGGGAGGACCTCAGTGTTTTTGCCCACCCATAACACCATCCTCCTTTTCTCCTCTTGATGCAGGTGGCTGAAAGAGTGGGAACAATCCACCCAAGTTTCCAGGTGCTAACGCTGCAAGGTCTCTGCAGGAGAGGGTAGGATCCTTCACTCTCTTGTTAACGCAGTGGACTGCTGTGGGAGGTGGCTCGGGTCCAGTCCACAGCTCGCACTGCCATCGCTGCTGGGTCATTGCATGTGAAACACCTTCTGAAGTGCTGACTTCCTGGCCTAGGGACAGGTCTTGACTGAGGTTGCTCAGAAGTGGTTATTGGCGTGGGGCAATGACAGAAGCTGGTTTGGAGGATTTTGAAGGAGGCAGGGCTTGTTTCTGTCTAACCGCTGCGGTCTTGTGAGGGCTTTCTTTTTAAATGAATGGTGAAGAGAGTGTGGAAAGCTGCTGAATTTGCCATGTTTTGGTGGGCTACAGCCTCTGTATTGCAAAGCACCTTTACCATGACAAAAATGTCTGTGAAGAAAATGTTTATGCAGGAAACAGAACATTTAAATGTGTGAACATTTCCCAGCTGTTCCTTTGAAACCCTTGCTAATGCTCAGCAGCATGTGTGACCGTGTTAGGTTTTTCCCCTCCGTGCTTTTGACCCCCAGTCTTTGGGCCGTTGTCTTTTGGCTGCCTAACCGAGCCTGTTGTCTGGCCGCACTGGGTGAATGTCTGGCTGCTGTTACTGGTGAAGGAAGAATATAAAATATGGAGCTGTGATGCAGGTGGCATGTGAGATGGCTTCTGTGAGTGCTCAACAACCCACTGAAGTCATCAGTCCTTCAGGTCTCTTGGGGGGAATGGGACATGTAAGTGTAAAATGTGAAAGTGGCTTGTGGGCATAAAAAGGTGGCATCGCTTTTTTCTTTGCACTGTAATGAGACCATTTTTGTTTAACTGCTCTCAAGCTGGCTGTAGTCAGTTCTGTGGTGTCCCTACGTAGCTCCCAACGCTGTTTTCTGGCAGCTGGAGGCTGCTGTCGCAGCTCACACTCCTGTATGGTATAGTTCATTTTGGAACTTGTCTTTCCACAAAATATGGCCTTTCGCATCGATGTATCATAGCAGAACATAGTATGAACGTCCTCGTACTTAGAGCTTCGTGGCTGTGTTTTGACATGTACATTAAAATTTGTAAATAAAAGGATATTCACATTCCAAATTTCTCATTACTAGTGTGTTCTTACAAATGTAAGATGTGCTCAGTCTTCCCTGAACTTCGTGTTATATCTGCTAATTTCTATTGGTGGCCTTGCCTGCACTGAAAAACAGGCCTTGGGAATCCTTTTTTATTTAACAGTTGAGATCTAGTTTTCTTGCAACCATTTACAAGCCCAGGTTCCTAACGTCCCTCAGCAGCACCCGGACAGCACGTAGCTGACTGTGCTCATCCAGCGTGCCTTTACCTTTCCAGCTCTGCCAGCCTGCTGGCGATAGCGCCGGCATGTTCCCATTGCTCTGCTCTTTCTTTGCCGCTGACCATGAACTGCTGCAGAGTAGCCCAGCTGTCCTCATAGCTAGCCACAGCAGTCATTTAGCTAGCCAACAGGCAAATGCAGCTAAGCTGCTTGCCTAAAATACTGAGAATTCACCAATGCCCCTGCTTTTTGGGGTCTACAAGGAGCTCACGGACTGCACGGCACTGCTGCCATGATCCATTTTCCACTTTGCGGTGGATGAGAGCTATTTGTCATCCTTTCTGGGTTCACATCTGACGGATGGTGTGTCACAGAGAGAGAGGAAACAGAAGATCCCACTTGGGTCCTGCCAGGCATTCTTGTTTCTCTTTTCAGCTTTGGGTGTATGTGGGGGCCTGGAAGAGGAGGTAAAAATCCTATCTTCTGTGTGGATAAGAGGAAAAAAGAAAGGTTTAAGGAGGGAGATAAGAGAAAAAAGGTTTAAAGGGGGAGAAGAGAAAAAAGAATGGGTTAAGGGGGGGGGAAGAATGGGCTAAGGGGGAAGAAGAAGAGGTTAGGGAGGGAAAGAAGGGTTGAGGGGGGAAGA
>NW_010134004.1:40912-75338 GCF_000699245.1 Pterocles gutturalis | reverse complement strand
CCCCCCCCCGAGGACAGAAAAACAATCCTAACACTGAGACCTATTTCTGGCATGTTATCAGCCAAGCATGATAGTGGAAATCTCTATGTTTCATTATCTACTTTACTCCCCCACTACAAGGAGCAGTTTGTGATCTGTGTGTGCTACTGCCAGAGCAGGGGACTCGGTGCCTCTGATCGCCAGTAGCCAGCGTGACACCTGGCCATTGCTCATGACAGCTCCTTGGGCTGAGGTTCAGACTCAAGATCCTTCTGCTGGAAAAGAGCCCTGCCTCTCGCTCCAAAGAGCATCACTTGATTTTTCTCCCCACTAGCTAACTCCAAAAAATCCTTGTAATTCCTCCTTCTGGGCTCCTGTGAGTGCTGGGGTGTGCAGCTCTGTGCCACCTCTCTGCAATGGGTGCAGCAGAGACACAGCACACTTCATTTCCTAGGTCCAAAAGCTGAGGAAAGCAATGTGGACAGATAACAGGACCAGCATCGCAGCGTTGCCATGCACGCAATCACCGCAGGTGAGCTGAAAATTGCTGCCCCAGGCCTACCCTCAGGGTGGGAATTCAGATCCAGGCTGCTCTTTTGTGTCTCACTCCACTTCTTTGTCTTTTGCCAGATAATATGGAGCAAAATCAGGACTTGCACACCTCGTGCAGGGCCACAGTGTCTCCTGTCAGCTGCTGTTCCCAGGGTGGGTTGTGTGCAGGGTGTCTGTCTGTCCCGGCTGGAGGGGGAGGCACACCCTGCTGAAGACACCGCACGACCAACAGGCTGCACCTGGGACCATAACTAGTCACAGTTGGATGGGCTTCTGCTTTCAGACCAGCCTGCTCCAGCCAGCTACGCGCATCCTCCAGGCAATTTTAATGTTCCTGGAAAGTCCTCCCAAAAACAATCACATCATCCAAATCAGCTGAACATGTGGCCCACTGAACAGCTGCCAAAATCAAATCCATGTGCGTTTGAGAGGTGCTAGGGGAATTGCAGAGACCAAAAGGCGTCATGTTAAACTCGGAGAGCGAGACACGCTGTCTTTGGACAAGCTTCTTGATGAGTCTGCCCTTGGCAGAAGCCACCCAGCCCATTTGGAGAAAAGCAGTGCTCCATGGTGTGAGTGAGCGCCTTGGGCAGCTTCTCTGCCTGCTTGCTTTTCCTTTTGCCTTCGCTTTTATTACTCAGCTGCTCACAGAAATGCTGGCCCCTCAAGCCCAGTCCTCCCCAGAAGAGCACAAGCTCTGCTGAGACCACCCAGCGGAGGGGCTGGGTGTGAGGGAGCCCCTCTCCCGCTGGGTTTGGTTACCAGAGCTCGTCTCGTCCTTGTTCTGTTAATACAGTGCCGAGAACAATGAGAGCTCAATCCCTGCTTTTGGTCTTAAAATAATGAGCAACAGCATCATCAGCTGAGGAAATCAGGCCATATTTGGGGAGGATGCCTCTTTCCTTCCAGGAAACAAGACTGTGCAGTAGCTCAGCCCCCACTGGCAACCTGAATGTGGAACCTGTGTGACAAAAATATGTTGAAGACCTTCATCCCCCCCTCTGCCTTCCCTCTGCACTACACCCACTGCATTGCCCTTGACACTCGTAAGAGGTTTTTCAATAACCAAGAATATCAGTGACCCTCAAGGATATTTTGGAGGATATGCCATTCCTACCTTCTTACAAACAGCAAAACTAACAGGCTTTTCCTTGCTGGCTCCTGGGAAATGTGCTCGTATGTTGCCACTGAAGTCTTAAAAGAAATGGATGAAAACCACATGACCCCATGTCCTTGCAAAGAACTTGTCTGATAACAATCTTCTCCCATTGCTGGTTTGTCTGGCTTACAAGCCAAAGGAATGTTAGCAAGGGGAGAAGGGATGAGATGTCAAATCTCCCCCCGCCAACCTCCCTTTCCACCTAACATATGCCAACACAGGGCTGGATGCAGAAAAAATAGAGGCTACGCCTGCCAGATGGCTGATGGATAATGGCACCATTGTAAAAATTGGCCAGAGCAGCTCAGACGGCAGCCCTGCCACCCATCACAGCATGGGACAAGGGCTCAGATGGCTGTCATTTGTCTCCAGCCATAAAGCAGGATCTTCTCTCCAAGACCCAAAAGACCTCATCCTGCCAGGTGCAAAGCTCTCTACAATCTCCTGATTTAAGTAGGAGTGGAGGGTTGCTTGGTGTCTCTCAGGAACAAGCATTAATCCTTTTGGGTTTGTTGTTGTGGGGTGTCAGGAAAGGGATGGCTCTGATTTTGCCAGGGCAGGCTGTTGCAGAGAGAAGGTGCTTGAGCTACTTCCTGTAGGACCTTCTCTGGGGCTGTCAGCCCTGATACATTTCTCGCTTTTTAAAAAGTTCTGTCTCTTCTGCTCATTTGTACTTTTTTTTGGAATGCTGTCAAGGAGGAAGGTTTTTATATTAGTTGAATTTATACCTCAGTGACTCAGCACTGGGCTTAACCCAGTTGCCCCAAGCAGATACGGATGGAAGACACGATTGTGCGTGTGTGTGTGTGTTGGCAGCGGGAAACTTCTTCTCCAACCTCAGCTATTCACACACTTTGATTTAGGAAAGCCTGAAAAAAAGCTTTCTTCCTTCCTCCTCACTTGTGCAGAGCAGAAGCAGGGTCAGACATGGTGCTCTGACACGCCAGGCCATCTCCTTCATGCTCAGCGGCTTTTCTCCTGGTGTGTGTGAGGAGGTCTCAGAGATCATCACTCCCAGCTGGTTTATAACTCTGAAATTTGTCAGCTGATCACTAATTTGTCTCATACCTGTCTAGCATAGACCATGTGTGGAGTACTAACTCTGCAAAAGAGGGGCTGGAGCACTGGAGCATTATTGCCGAGGAGCTGAGCTTTAACTCTTTCACTGCAAAGGCTCCTGCTCACTGGTCACAGCTGCTGTACATTGGTCGTACTGGTGCAGGGGGATGCAGAGCTGCCCATGAGGATGCACAAGGCTACCGAGGTAGTCACCCATGTGGTGGACACCAAACAGATCTGGGGGGGCTGAGTCAGAACCAGCCAAAGGAGGCAGTTCTTCTTGTGACATATAGTCAATCTATCGGATGCATGGCCAGGGGATGTCACAGATGGAGAAAAGCTTCCATGGGAGACTGAATGAGTTCATGAAGAAGAAGTTCACTGGGGATTAATAAATATGAAGAGACTAAACATTTTTGGGCAGACCTGGGGGAAACAGCATATGTACTTGTCCTGTTCTTACATTCCCCAGGCTGCAGGACTAGATGTACATGTGGTCAGATCCAGCTCAGCTGCCCTCGTGTCCTTATATAATCTTCTAGCTCCTTGGCAGCTGCCTTAAGCTGAACATTGCCTGGGATGGGTCACAGACCCTAAGTATGCCCTTCCTAGAACTGGCATGAGTGTTCACAGAGAATACCAAATACTTCCCTCTTGGTCGTCATCAGCAGAACAAGGGGAGAAATTTTACTTGATGATAAGCCAACATGTTTACGCACAGCTGCTGGTCCACAAAACAGCCTTGCTTTAACCCACTGGGGGAAGTTTCCACACTAACCATGAGAGCTAAATGCTCTCCCTTGGTTCCTCACATTCAGCATATGTCCAGTGAAGCCTGCTTTTCTGCTGTAGGCTATATGGCACTGGGTGACCATACAGCCTCACTACCTTGGCATTTTGCTCCCACCAGACTAGATGTGTGCAGTGTCCAGCCACCTGCATCTAATCCAGAGCCTCCTGCTCCATGGTAGGTGTGGAACAGGACACAAATTAATACGTTTACCCTGGCTCATTTACTGGACCTGGCACTGCCATGCAGAGGCACCACAGGAATTGTCAGAGGCAGAGGGAGAACAGCCAGGGCATACAGCAGGGGTTTTAGGTGGTGGATGGTGGGAAGCATGACCTGCCCCAAGCAAGGGTCAGGAGCCGCTCATCTGTGAGGTTATTAGAGTGGCAGCTGCTCCTGGCAGTACCCCCAGGCATATCTTGGCTGTTAGCTGGATAGTTATTACTAAAATGATCTCCTTTTGGTACTTCCAGTACTTTCAGGCATTTCTGAGCATCTTCCTCCTGTTCTGTAATCCCACTTAAGGTTAAATTGTGAATGACTTGGAAATCACGAGGCCAAAGGCCCCTTCTAGGGCACCCTAAGAGAGCAGGCTGGTGTTTCTGCTCCCACAGAGGATCTTTGTTGTCTCCTTGTTCCAGAGGAAACCCACGAGGCTGAACCTTATGCAACACATTTGGCAACTGAGGCAGTGGTGGGATTGTGGCTTTGTGACCAGATGAAGTGACATGGGGTGGGAAAGTCCCCAGAACTCACACCAAGAGCGAAAAGGACAGATGTAAGAAGGAGAGAAGCCTGCTGTTGTGGTGGCATGAAAAACAAAGACTTACCAGACCAGTGATAGGCTGTGAGGAGGCAAATATTACATCAGGGAACAGCAAAATCACTCTGCTGTCCCACAGGGGTCTAACACAGCTTTATCACAGAGGGAGTGACCGAGCAGGTTAGAGAAGCAGGATAAAATGAAGGAATTCATCCAGCCAGTGGTATGGTTAATGTTACACAGGAGGCCAGTCTCAAGATGGGGTTGAACTAATCTAATTTTGAGCTGTCTAGTATTTAGACATTTGCCACAGCAATCTGTGTGGATCCCAGTTTAGGCAATGGAGAAAGATGTGTATCTCCAAGGAATATTTATCCCAGCCTGTCCCAGAGGTGGAGGGTATTCCTGGTGGAAATGTGTACTTTTCTTCATTAACTGAACAATCTAAACAGATGCTTAATTTGGGCGCCTAATTTATAAATGGCTAAAGTTGGTGGGGTGAACCTCAGTGTAGATAAGAATGAGTCCTTCCAGCTTTCTCCATCTGATTCATTACATAAATATTCTCCTGCACCACATTTAAGAAGATACAAAAGTTGTTTTCACTATGTGAGTAACAATAAGAAGTACTTGACAAGACTGCAGAGGACCCCAAGGCCTTTGTGCTGTATTGTAGACAAAAGAATTACCAATGTGGACTATTTTCTTCTTTCCTCTGTAACTAACAGAAGAAGAAACAGATTTTCAAGAATTCTGGGTTTAATGTAAATGTGTCAGTGTGTTTTTATGGAGATGACAGAGCCTTTCATGAAACTTGAGTTTTTAAAGGCATCTTGCATATACAAAGATCTCACCACAAATGACTTCTGTATAACTTCTACAGCATGTGTCAGGCTTTTCTGAATACAAGTCTCCATTTTCTCTGTGGAAATGTTCCTCATATTAGTGATGGGGATCACTATGGGGTCTGGACCAACTGAGGGCTATTAGTTTGCTTAATGTAGCACAGCTAGATTTTCATCTGTCTAAAAAGCTCTTCAGGGAAGGGCAGAGAGAGTCACTCCCAGGGTACACAGGCTGGAGCCAGTGTCATAGAGATTGAACTAATCTGAAGGAAGAACAGTCTCTGGTACGAAGAAACAGAGGCTCCAAGAATGAAGGTAGGATGAGTCAGTAGCTGATCTGGGACTGGAAATCACAACTGCTGCTTCGCTGTCCGTGGAGCCCTGCTGTGCTGAGTGGGGCAGTCATGTCCACTGGATGTTCTTCAGACTGGGGCATTGACTCAGCAATGTCCTGAGGCAGGTGTCAAAATTTAAACCTTATGAGTAATTCAAGGGGTTCCGATGAAGTATCATCAGTATTTTGCAGTTATCATCAACATTACAAGAACAGCTCGTGTATTTCAGACCGGACATGTGCTTCAGAAAGAGGTGAAAGTCCCTCATTCTGGAAGTATGGATGAGGGCAGTAGGGACTGCTGTGTTTCAATCATAGTTTTATATTCCTCTCTTATATTTTATTTGTTAATGATCTACATCAGAGGGCTCCTTCCTAAGTCTTTTCTATGTGGAAGTCTTTCCATGTTTCTACTATAGATCTTATTTTTTTTTTTTATGTTATACGTTTTCTGAGGGCTGGTGATTCAAACTATGTTTGAGGTTAGGGAGTGACACTGTGTACACAATGGTGTTTTAGCACTTTCAGTCATATTTTCTAGCCTCTTCCTAACAGAGTGATATAGTCTCTGTTGGCCACCAAGACCTTGAGGCTACAAAGGAATTTGGCACAGGACTTGGGGAACAACTCTCCGAGTTTCCCTTTAGAGGTGTTCTTTTCTCAGCACACCTCATTTCTGTCTCACTGAGAAGCCAATTTGCTTTCACCAAGGTCTGCAGAAGTTTTTACAGTTTCCTTAGGGATTTATATATATAATATACAAAAAATATGACTGGGACATACATATGTATATATGTATCTGGGACAGAAGGTAGCATGGAACAACACTGCTCAAGTATCTGGTGCAGAAAGAAGGATGCTCTGTCAATCCCAAACCACAAAAAGGATTCAGAAGAAGAGTGCAATTTCTCTATAGTAACTCAGACAGAAAACCAAGGCTAATTAGCTTTTTCCTCCTAAATGCAGGCTGGAATCCTCGACTGATGTGGTCTTTGCTTAAGTCCTCTGTTCTTGGGGTGTCATCAGACAATGGCAGGGTGTTCACTTCCTAGCACTTCGTGAAAAAATAGATAATATAAAGGAGTATTTTATCATGTTCGCTGCTCCTTACAGCACTGATTGTTGTTTGACCATCTCCATTTCAGGTAAGCCAAAGGAATTCAAGAAGACTAATTCTTCCAGTAGATATCTGAACACTTTTAGGCCTCACACATGGAGGAATCTTCCTGGGACTTCCTCTTCTGGCAGATGTGGATGTCCTAAGCTCACACTTGGAATCTCAGTGGGAAAAAGGATGCTCCTAATTATCTCCTATTCCAGGATAACGTGGCTTCAAAGAGGTCCATTTCTCTGTGCGGGGTGGAGTAGAGCTCTGGAGGTGTGGAGCAGCTTCTTTTTTCCACTTATTTTTTACAGGGATATATGCAGCTCTCTCAGAAAAACTGTGCTCTGACTCAGGCAGATTAAGTGGTGGTGTCTCTGACGAGCTGTGATGAGGTATCATCAGGGACAGAAGATACTGATGCAGAATGTTTTAAATGCAATCAATCTGTATGATGTAAGACAAAAAGCGTCATTCACACTCACACACATCCAATTGGCAAAGCCTGCCAATACCCACAGAACAGCCCATATAGTTGGATTTTCAACCAGTAAAAACGTACCAAGAAAAAAAGAATTTAGCTTCTTCTGTTAGCCTGAAAACACGTGAGTTTTTAGAGGGACTGTTAGTATCCCGAACATATGGCAACTCCTTGCATTGCCTGGGGAAGCTCTTGACTTCCCAGTAGAAAAGCTGTTAAACCAGTAATGGGGGGCTGGGTGTATCAAGTGTTTATGAGTCTCCCATCTGTAGGCCAGACAGAAACATCTCATACTGAGTGTTTTGCAGTATCATCAACCCATCTGCAGAACTGTCTGGTTGACCCCAGGTACGTGATGGATTTGGCAAGAAGCAAGAAAGAAACAAGGATGGCAGGGGGGAGGGGGGGAGAGGTGAAGAAAGGAAGATGGGTGGAAAAGGAAAAGATATAAGGTGAGGAATGTAAATAAGCCTATTCAAATATTGCAGAACTGACATCATTACATTTCTTCACCCAAGTCCCTCCCTCTCAAACTGATAAACTAATTAGAGAGATGCATTTTATGACTCCCTCAGCCTACTGCAGTAGAATACATTTTTTCAGCTGGTCTGGCCAAATTCTGGGGAGGACTCCAACCACATGTTTGCAAGGGAAAGTGTTAGTGCATGGTATGGTCAACTACGTGACTGGAGGGATCTGATTTTTACTGGTGAAGGAAATAAACAGTAAAATAATTTTCATTTTTATTTTTTTATTTCTTTTCTTTTTGGCTTTGAGCAGTGCTGAATTTCCCACCCTCTGCAATGCTGTCAGCCTGAACCATACAGACATCTGGCGTGCAAACAAATTGCAGCCCAGGCAAATTCTATTGTGTAGTTAAGTTTGTCAGTCTCTCTGTCTTGCTTACTTGCTTTCTGTTGCTCTTTCTTCCTTGCTTGCTTTCTCTCTCTCTCTCTCCAAGTCTCTCTTTCTTTATTTTTTGCTTTCTTCTTTTCTGCTGTCTCCAGCACCTGTCTTTGTAATAAATTAGTGGTCCAGACGCCTTCGATTCATCCCAGAGGGAAAGAATTGGAAGGTTACAGTGTGATGACACCCCCACGGCTAACAGCTAGACTCATAAAGCATGTTCTCATTAAAGAATTTCAGTTTTTATGATGGAAACCAATCCATCACAGCCAGACATGGGGTCTTAAATAAATTTTTATTTCTACTAAAAAGGCACTGACCGTGACTGTATACGGTCAGTATATTCTCAACACACTTCGTGATCTTTAAAGTGGCAAGGATGTTTACAACAGCTCATGAAATCACTGACAGCTGTAAATACCACATAACAGTCCTCACTCTTTTCTGATTACTGAAACAATGATTCTGGGTGGGACAGATATGTAGATCTGATGGGTTTTAATTAGTCTGGACAGAACTTGCCTAAAGTCATACAGTAGGAGGACAGTTCAGAGTTTCCCTTCAGATTTCATTTTCTTTCACACTTTGTGTGACACAGCTCTACTAAAAAGAGAATTGATATAGGTAATCAAAGACCTCCTTTTTATTAAACTGTAGCTCCAGTGACAACACTAATGCCTTTTAAAGGTCATTTCCAGGAAAGAAGGAATCACTTCTAACTGTTTCCCAGCCTGCTCTTCCCCATCTTGTTCTTTGAAGAACATTTTCCCAACCTCAGCTTTTCCACAGAACAGATTTTCTGTCTTTGAAAGTGAGGAAGAGGATAAATGCATCCCATCTTTTCCCTTTACCCCTTTAATTCTCTCCCCCATCCCTGGGAGGGGGAGAGGGGAGGGCGACCAAGCAGTTGGGATTTGCTTCCAGGCAGGATAACACTACAACAGCATGTTATGGATGGGGTTTGTTTATACTCATTGGCGTTCACGAAGTTCTTTCATAAGATTACTTGACAAACTATGTAAGTAAAAAGAAACCCTCTGTAAGACAGGGGACAGAAAAATGGATACAGAGATACTGAACAATGAGAGCAGTGAAACATAATGATCAGGTGTCTCATTATATCAGAGATCTAACAAGTGCTGAGACTGCCTTCCACCTTATAGAGAAAGGAAGTTTTAAAGACAGATTTCAGAGAAGATAACGTTGTAACTTTGTAGATGTTCATAGTGGGCTCCTTTAAATGATGTGGGAACAAGATATGGAAGTTGTCTGAAAATGTAAAGAAGTTTCATATAGAAGCCAATCCTCTTTCATAATTTATTTTTTAACTTTATTTTATTAATTTGAAGCGATGATTGCTGTCAGGCTCACTGCTGGCCCTTCCACATACTCAATGCATCATAGCAATCTTGGTCTGGCCAATGCATTCCAACTAAGCTGGGGAATGGCAAGAACTGGGTGGTGTGCGCAGGGCAAACAAGAGAAATACGGATTCTTATCGGCCTTCCAGATCTTCAAAATACTGCATGAACTGAGGTTGATGCTGGTGATTGGTTTGGGAACAAGTCTGAATCATTGCTAGCAGGGTTCCTGGCTGGAACCAAGGAAAGTTGGTGAAATGTGAATGTTTGGAACCGATTGTTAATGGAAGAGGAAGAACAGATGGTATCTAATCCAAGAAGGGTAAGCAAGACTTCCCTGGATCTGCCTTTTCTTCAAAATGGCCACTTTTATTGATTACAACAGCAGTAGAGCTAACTTTTGGTCATGGAGAGTGAACTTTATTTGCTCTTCTTTTTGCTGAGGTTCCAAGCTGAGGTTTTGTTGCCAGTGGGTGGAGTGGTGAAACTTAACATTGCATTTACTATGGCTAAGTAGAGAACCTCTATTTCCAGAGTTGTCAACTGAACCTTCTTCACACTACAGAAAACATTTTATAAATGCAAAAAAAAAAAAAAAAAAGTGAAATCTGATATAGCTGAAATGGGGAAGTATCCAAAAGAAGTGTGCTTTGGGTTGTATAGCCTTCACAAGGAGTCAGAACAAATATCCAGACTTCAACGTGAGACCAATCAGAGTTGCTCAGTCCCTGTGGAGATGAGATGTAGAACTAGAGAATGTAAACAGATGTGGGGACATTTTGATGCATTTCTGAAAAGACAAATGACTTTCTGGCTGCTATATTTTAGAGTTCACTCCATCTCCTTATCAAAAAATACAACATGAAGAGCAATAGTCACTTCATTTTCATTTCTCAATCTGTCTGGATAGCAAAAGGCACAGTCATCTGGTAGATGAGGTAACAACAGTGCCTAACAACTGTTGGGAAAGACTTGGATAGATTAAGACATTGACGAAAAAGGAAATAATCATCAAGAAAGTAAGAGTCTGAAGGAAATCACTATAATAGAGTGAGATCTTGAAATAGCATGTATTTATTTATTATTGCATGCAGATTGATTAGTACATGAGAGATTCCAGCACAGCCTCATCCAGCTGGAACAGAGAATGCAAATGACGAGTATCCAACTGACCCAGTACGGATAAAAAGATTCCATAGCAGCAAGAAACTATAGCTTAAAAAATAGGTGGAACTTCAGCTTCCTAGTCCTAGTCTTCCCCTTTTTCTGCAGGGGAGAACCACTCTGTGAAAAAGGTAAGGCTGGAGCAGTAAAAGGCTGGAATATTCTCGGCAACTGTGGAGCTGAATTCTGCGGGTGGACAGAGGATGTGCCAATGGCCAAGAGCATCTCTATAGCTAAAGGTATTGAAATGGCAAGGCCTGTTGTTCAAGGATATCTCAACCAATTTCAACTAACCAATGTGGCCTACTCAGGCCAGTATTATGGACAGCAATAAACAAGAGGACACTGTGTCTCATCAGTCTCATGGATATAACTTTCTGCTTACAGCTGTATTTGGCAAAGGCCTGTAGGTGGTTATGGACTTTGAGTCAGTGGCTGGGCTTGGATGGGAGCCTTCTGGCTTACAGTCCTGTGCTCTAACCATCTAATCTCTCAGCCCAAAGGAAATTGCGGTGTCCCTGTGGGCCCCTGGTAAGACACCACAGCTTTGTTTGTTGAGTGCTTAGCTTTTGATGGGGATATTTGAAGGTTTCACAGATGGCAGTCAGTGACTCTCTTCCCTTTTTCTACCTGGAGGCTGCCAAAGGATGGCAGCAAAGAGGCAGACATTAGAGGGACACCAGGGGGTGAATAGAGGGGGTATGTGCAATAGAAGAAGTGCTGGAATTGCCTTTTCTGTGAAAGAAAAGCATACCATCTGGAAAACAAACTATCTGGAATACAAGCTTTTCTACAGTTTGGTGCTGCTAAAAAATGCTGCACTGGCATCTCTGCAATATGATACTCCAAAGCAAGAATACAGTTTGTTATTACATCTGCGGCCAGTAGGACTTCGTGGTGGTGGAGGAGACGTCCTCAGCTATGGTTGAGTGTTTAGTTTCCATGTCCCTTCTGTCCTAGGATGGAAGTCAGCAATAATTACTTCAGTGGTTTCTACCCTGCAATTCATACCCTCTGGGGACTATACGCAGCTCCACAAATTCATTCCATGCGAGCCCCTTCTAGCAAGATGATGACTTCTAGTCTCTGCTGAACTTGATGTAGATTCACGTGGGAAAACTAGAGAAGAAATGCCAGTTCACTAGAGTGGCCAGTGCTGGGCCAGCTTTCTGTAATGAGCTTTCTACATTTGGAAACAATCCTGAATTGGCAGAGAAACAAACATAATGATCGATCTGAGACATATGATATAATGAACTACCAGCCACCAGATCTAGACAGGAGAGGAAAACTGATCACTGATAACAACTGTTATGCACAGAAGCGTTAAGAGGATCTCCTGATGACAGAAGAAGATGGGCCTGTGTCCTTTAAATCTGTTGTAAATTCTTGTTAACTAAGCTTACTTTTCTGCAGAACAAGAGAAGAGGCACTTTTTTTTTTTTTTTTTTTTTTTTTTTGTTTAACACAGCTCCTGTGCCTGACATAATCTTTACACTTGCCTCCCCAGTTAAGTCTCTTTTTTTCTTTTCCTTCCCTGGTGTTTGCATGAACTTGGTGAACCCTCATCACGTGTGGCAGTGTTTATATTTGCACAGGCTGTTCTGCGTGTCTCTGTTTGTGTTGCCACCACATCTATATGGCTTGGCAGCAGCCCCACGGCTGTGTTTCAGCTGCATATAAATCAGCTTCCCTCCATCCCCCTGTGTTTCCATCTGTCTGTCTTCCCTGATTGCTCTGAAATGTTACAGGGCATGGGGGTTAGCCCGTGGCTGAACCCTTCAAACAGAGATGGTACAAAATAAAACCTGAGCTTCTCCTCCACAAACTCAGTGCATTAAGGTAAGGAAGTGTGGGGTGTTTATGTTTTTGAAGGGTGAGGAGAGGCTTCAAAACAGGGACTAACCCCTGCTAATGTTGTTTTCAAGTCTGTTGTTTCCCCAAAAAGGTTGGTGCAGATGCTCTGAGCTCACCTCTGTCCTGTGGAGCTAACCATCCCTTAGACCTTCATTGCATAAAGATCTGCCCTTCCTCACACAGATTTAATTTCTGCTCTTTCGTTAGTTATTATCTCTTGTTTTGTTAGTTGAAGTATTAGTTCACTTCTTTCATTGGAGAAGGAAATGTGAAATGGATCCAAAGATTGACGGCAAAGGAAACTGGAGATTCATGGTCATCCAGGGAAAGGGGTGTCAGGCAGAAATTGTGGACCTTGATGCTCTCCATGTACAAAGACATTTATCCAGAGATCTCCTCCCAGACAGAGTTCACAATGGAGTTCATCACATATGCAGGTGATTGAATTGCTATGAACCCTGGAAGTAAACTTCTAGCCTACACAAAATGTCCATGCTTATCCCTTGGCTATGTCTCTTCTCTCAGGGAATGGATACCCTAGGGGAACAGAAAATGGAGCATGTTGCCCTTTGGCCATTGGCACTGACTGGCTAATCCAGTAGAGATGACAAAGACTAAATGAGGAGTCCATGCCTTTTTTAAGTATTAGAATTGCTTATTCCAAGAAAACTGAGAAACACTAAAGGGACAAAATAGGTGGGAGAGGAACAAGACCCCCCCCGTTCTCTTGGTGAACTTCAGTCAGGGTGCCAGATCTAAAGAGCAACGTTTTCTGACCATGTTTGTTTGGTTTGGTATTCTGGCTTTCTTCTAAGCATAAAACTGAAACCAGGCTCTTCCCTGTTACATGTAAGTGCTAGAAGAGCTTTGCATGGACACCCTAGCTCTAGAAGGAAGAAAGTACCAACAACCTAGTCTCAAAAACATTGTAGACTGAGAAAAAACATGGATAAACTTGAATTGGTCTCCCAAACTACCCAGATTCTACTTCAAAAAGGAGATAGTGTATCCTTATCTAGGACAAATTGATTAAAAATAATCTATGACTGTGGGTTCATATCGCTTTCCAGCCTTCTCTTAACCTGGGAGAGGTTTGGGCTGGGTGCTCTAGTTTTGCTTAGCTCTCTGGCTCCAAATTTGAAATCTTCAAAAGTTATATAAAGTTGGGGCTAATGCTTAATTTTAATAGATCCCAGAGAATTATGGATAAAGCCTGTTTTGCTACACAGATAAATCCTTAGTAATAGGATTTATCCTATTACTACATCTGTCTAGTAGTGCTTTGTTACTAAACTTTTGTTGGGGTGTGGGGGCGTCTGTGATGTCATTTCTGATGGGACTAACTGATTTAGGAATTCAGAAAAGGCAGATATCCCTGTGATGTGAATATCCCCTCCTGTTGCACTTCTAGCTGAAAGGGAGAATCTCTAGATTGTTTTTCGATATTGCTGATGTCTCAGCCATATGTCTGAGTAGACGTCATTAAAAATCAGACTTAGAAGAAATCTTGGACAATATCTATCCATCAGAATCTCATAGAACCAGAGTGGTTTTAATGTTCACCAGAATATTTTGATTAAAGGTCTTAGGATGCCAGGGAAAGCATTGACTGACCACAGAAAACAGATATGAGACAAGTACATGACAGCATTTCTATATATTTTTTAGAGGAAAAATATATTGAGGATCCAGCTGAGAACTATATTGACATATCTATGTTTACATTAAAAAAAAAAAAGGATGGTAAATTTGAAGTCTGTGTTGTTCAATCTGTAAAATGGTGCAAGAACAGGACATGACTGACAGTACAGGGCTAGGTCCATTTGGATTCGGCATTTAGAGAGTGGAAGAGAAGCAATAAGGCATCAAAAGACAAAAATAGGTTAGATCACCATGAGGAGATGTCCTTCCCATCCACTGGGGACTTCTTTGCTCCTTAGAATGAGATGCAGCTGTCCAGGCCTTAGGACAGAAAAAAAAAAACAAACCACAAGAAAAGATTGGTCTGGACATGAATCCCTGGCAGGGACTGGTGGAGATAGAAGTCTGGAGACTAACAGAGCTGCACTACAGCCAAGTGAGGGGCTGGGGGAAGCATCCCCTACAGAAGGGATCCAGAGAATGCTACTGAGGTGCTAAGATTGAAGATTTTGCCAGAGGTGGAGATAAAAGTGGTTCATGCCCCTCAGACTAACTCCAGGAGTCTCACTCATGCCTGAGAACATTAGTCTGTGTGGTGAGCCTTTTTGGCTAGAAATACATTTATGGCTTTGACTTTTTCATGTTTGTGCATTTTATAAAGCCATGATCATATTTTATTGGGCTTTTATAAAAAGGCCTCTTAGAGTCTAGCAAAATTCCAGCTTAACAGAACAGGTTGAGGTAGGAAGACATGCAAGAAAGGAGAGACAAGGGAAGGCGCTTGAGAGAGACAAGTAAATACAGAAGAGCAGGCTGAGGGTAGAGCAGAAATAAGCCTCCATAGGGAACTTGTTAGGCAAAGCTGAAGATGAGGCAGAGCTGTGTCAAAGCAAGTATCTGATTTAGACACTTTAAATGTATCTGTTAGCCTAAAGGCAAATGTACAGCTTGATTAACCCCCTGAGATCCCACTCAGCTAGGTCCTGCTTGGACCTGGTGCAGGATGTAATACCAATCCACCATGCCAGCCGTCCCAGCAGAGGCATCTTGTTGCATTGCTGTGGCTGAGAAAGGAGGAGGAGGTGCAGTGCAACTGAAGATGACAGGGAAGGAAATGCATTTCCTTTTCTATCCAGCCTAGGGAATTCAAAACTGCAGATTACTGAAGCACCTTCCAAAAGCAGGAGAGGCTATTCCTCTGCATTCAGATATCATCAATAGTAATGGTAGTGTCTCTAGTGGGATATGCAGTCGTGGGGGGGGGGTATGCGTTAATATCCACTGTGCTTAGGGAGGAGTTTCCCCCTCCTGCAGAGATTGGCAGCAGATATTAGATTCCTTCTCCCTCATTTTTAGGTCCCACAGTCCAAGTTTAGAGCAGCTGGGAAGTTCTCTAAACCCCTCCTTCTAGCCTGCAGTGACTCTGAAAGTATCCTTCAACTCACATCGAGACCACTGGTGGGGTGCGGGTGCATCCTATGTCAGCAGGAGGTGACCTCGCTCCCAGTGAGAGGAATGCCAGAGCAGCTGAATCACTGAAGCCAAACTCTGCAGCACTAAATTTGCTCTCATAATGGCCCATACAGCATTCACACCATTGCATACACCCACTCTGAACTCTTCCCAAGCCTCTGGAGCAAATGTGACTCTTTGGTAAGAGAACAAACAAACAAAAAAGAGCAAACAAACCTGAAAGCTACAACTTGCAATGTGTCAAAAACTAGGAGAGATCTGGCATGCAATTTTTGTCCCATATCCTTCCTGCAGCAGGAAATGTTAGATTAAATGTTCTGGTTCTCCGAAGAAGTAGGCCATGCTCTGTGCAGCATGGAAAGGCAACCCCTCTTAGCCCCCTTGTGATCCCCAAGCCTTCAGTGCTGGGATCAGCACAAGGAAGAATGCCAAAGAAAAAGTATGAGATTACCTCTCAGCAAAACTCTTTGGCCCGAATCACTGACATCTTTGATTTAAACAGTAATTTAAAACACGCATGATGAGAAGTCAGGGAAGGGATCCAGGAAGGCCTGGGGTCCAGCCAACCTGGCGCGTCTGCCAATTTGCTCTTCAGAAGGTAGGTTTGCTAGGAAGGGGCAGGATCATGGCTGAAACCTGTCATTGCCTCAGCTAAGCCACCAGACCCTTATTCAGAAATGGCCAGTGATTGCCTGGCTGCGCCAGCACTGCTTTGCTGGGTGTCTGCAGTTCTGGTCTTTTGCTCAGCTGCTGTAGAGCAGTGTATAGAAGGATCTGGGGAAAGTCCTGCCACACTCTCTCCAGCTGATCAGAAAGCCTTGCTGGTGTGTGCCTCGTGGGTTCCCCTCCGGGCCACTAAACCAATGGTAGGGTCAGTGATGTAGCTTGAGGATTAGCAGCAGAAGTGAACTGAGGAAATTTTGATGAAGGAAAGGAAAAAAGGAACACACCAAGACATGTATCTCAGCCAGCTTCTTTCTACTCTTCCATCTCTCCCACACTGGTGACTTTCCTGAGTGACACTATTGGCACCTGCCTCGTGCCATGAGGAGATAAAATTGAGCAGGGTAAATACATTTTAACCAGCATGTTGTAATGGCTTGATCTCAAAGGAAGAAGTATATAACTTTAGATAAAGGTTTCCCACATTGAATGCTACTGCAAAATTGGCTCAGGCCCATTGCCAGTGGGAGCCCAGGTTTAGAAATATCAGTCGTTTCACTTTGGTGAAGGGAGAGGTGAGTTCTGACCCAGCTCTGAGTCTAGACTCTGTGACTCTGGTCCACTGTGAGTCTCTGGTGACTAATTGCCTGTTGGGGTTAGATGCCAATAGGTTCCCACACAAATGATCTTCCCTGCTAGGCAGTTTCAGATTCTGTTCTGATACTGATTGTGTCACTTTTCCTCTTTCTCCTGGGTCAGGTTCAGGTTGGAAACTCATTTCTTGCAGAGGGCAGATAGAAGAAGAGGTCTCTCTGACTTTTAATCAGATTCTGTATGATCATGACTCAATGATCATAAATCCTCCAGGGCCTGAAACCTAACAAGGGAATAAAGGAGGAAGCTCTGTCTCTCTTAGATCAAAGGGGAAAAAAAAAAAAAGTAGAGATGTAAAGGAGACAAAACATGCTGCAGGGTATGTGAAAATCAGAGCTCCCATACAGCTTGCTGAAGACTGCCAAAATAGGGTTCTCCACAGCCAGCCCATACCTACACAATACAGTGATGGGAGCGTTTTCAGATAAGATCAGGCCTAGAGAGAGCATGCCCGGCTCTGTTTCTTCCAGCAGAGCAATATGGAAACCCAGTGCTGGGAAACCATTTTTCTATGCCAGGAAGGAGGCAGGGAGTTGTGTGCAACCATTCAGGAGCCTCCGCTCCCACGCGTTCTCCCGCTTGCTGAAACCCTGCCAAGATGGCAAAGGAGGAATTGATTTACGCGCAGTAAGTCAAATAAATAAATAAAGTAAATAAATTATGCCCTTCCTACCTTGCTCAGCTAAAGAAAGACTGGAATCAAATTCAGGAGGAAGTCATCTGCAGGTGCGCAGAGCTGGGCATTGGGTGCTGACAGTGCTATTAAACATGATATTTATTCCCTAGGAGAGAATTTCGGACTGCTCTTTGTGAGACTTGTCACTCACTGTCTCCTGTTCGCGCTAGTGAAATCTCTTTGCTGTATGTGCTCACTGGTGTCAGACAGCACTGGATAGGTCCAGCTTGAGTTTCTCCACTGTTTTAGTTCTCATTTTGATGAGTTTGAACGGGTTCAGATTCATTGCAGAGAGGTATCCCTTTGGTGGTATGCAACCGACTGGCGGTTATTTTGCTTCCCTGTTTGCCTGGGCAGATGGAGCTCCAGTTCCCAAACGTTTTGTCAGGTGTCCTCTGCAAATGTCAGACTGAAAGTCCATCCAGCTGAGCAGGCTCTTCTGTCATGGTCAGTGGCAAATTGTCTGGAGAAAGAAAGTTACAGCGTTATCAATTCACTAGCTGGGACCTCCCAACTCCTGTTAATCAGATCCTTAAAGGACTTGCTGAGAAGGCTGCCCTGTAGACCCTTGTGTTTAATAGGCACCATCCTCAGTGATTTCTCCCCTTTCCTGCTTCTGGAATCCTCAGCATTCAGTGGCAAAGGAACTTCACATGAAAAATGCATGTATCATGAAAAAATTCCACTTTGCTTTCAAGTAGCTCCTTTGAGCTTCACCAGACTGACCAACCTGTTTGGGAGCTGGTCTCCCACAACCATGCACCATTTCTTCCTCCTCTGTCATGTCCTCAGCTGCTCACACACCTGCAAAAATGCAGAGAATAGGTCTGTAATCCATGATTTGTTCTCATGAACGAATGTTCTCTCTCTTCCAATAAAATAAGCAGAGATATAGTGATTTAATTACCCCATCTGCTCCTGGAAATTCAGGAGGGAGCTTGGTCTCCAACATTGCCTGGGGACCCAAATGCATGACAGCAAAGAGGGTCTCTCTTTGCCTGTTCTCCCCAGGCATTCAGCTCCCTCTATTAAAATAAAAATGCCTTTTTCCCCTGTGCACCACCAGTAGCAGAACTAAGCCATCCAAGTGAACAGTTGATTTTTACTTTGTCACATAAGTTGCTCAAGTGATGTTCTGAGGAAGCTAAATTCATCCTTGTCCTGCTACCAGGCTCCTGTAGAAGGTAAGACAAGGGCTGGGGACTGAGAAGGGTCAGGGTCAGGAAATATCCAAGTACCAGTACAGTTTAATGCAAAGACCAATAGCAAACTGCAGCTGGAATAAAACTAAGGGTAGCTTTAGTTCCTTTAATACCTCTTGTGGGGGGCCACACAGGCTTCCCTAGCCTTCAGAGAAAGGAGAAAAAAAATATTCTCTACTGTCTGTTCTTATGCCAGCATTTTCCTGTTTTCTCCCAGAGCAGCAGACTTGTTGCTCTTTAATTCCAGTGTATGATAGGAGCCCAGGATTCCTGCACCCAGGAATGTTCCAGAATTGCTTCAAAAGCAAAAGAATAATTAAAAAAAATGCAAAAAAAAAAAAGATACTAAAACTGGAGATAAAAAATATGGATTCATCAGACACACACAGCTTCAGCTACCTGCGCCTCTCTTTGTCTCACACTATTACCTTGACCCCTCGCTCTCTGCTAATATCTCCTCCCCTCACCCTCCAGATGCTGATTGCTCCTTCTTCAAATTATCTAAACAGCTGATATGGAGACGTTAAACCAAGAACAAGTGTTTCCCACCTGTGTGCAGCTGAAAGCAGTGCACTCCCATTTCAGACCTGAAGAAGGGCTGGTGAGTCTGAAAGTACATCTGTTTTTCTAACTCTCCTAGTTAGTCTAAGGAGAGATATTCCCTTTCTTTGAAAAACCCACTTCTAATAAAAATCATTAATTCCACCCCTGAGTGAAACCTCAAAATGTCCAAATTTGCTGGAAGTGGGTTTCTGACCTTTCGATGTGAAAGATGAGCTGGCACGTTTCCCTGGGAAACCTTGCTTTCAGGCAAACGGTTTGACAAAGTCAACCTGTTCCCGCAGAACCTCTTCAATCTGGCTGGTGGTGTTTCCAGCCAAAACCCTCTTTCTGGCCTGCTCCAGCCCTCTCAGTTACAGCTGGAGAAGAAAGCATTAGTGAAACAGAAGGATCCCTTCTTGCTTTCAGAGTGGAAATGAAACCAACATTAGCCTATTTACAGAGGATCTTCATGTGAAGGCTTAGGCCAAGAGCAAATGCCAAACAGGCTGGGGTTAGCTTTTCCAAGCAGCAAAAAAGCTATAAACGTGGCCCTAAAAGAAAAGAAAAAAAAAAAAAAGGAGAAAAAAAAGAAGAAAAAATAAAAAGGAGAGAGAGAAAGAAAAGAAGGCAGATTAAAAAAAAAAAAAAAAAAAGAGGCAGGTGCTATTTCAGCAGAGTTCCCGACTCAGCAACTTTCTTTCAAAGCTTTCTAGTACCACTGTTTGCTGAGTTGCTCTGGGCTCAGCTGCAAGGCAGGCCAGAAAGTACATGTACGGGCCATTATTGCTGGGCTGGCTCTGAATGGCTTCTAACCATGTTTGGATGCTGTTGCATTGTGTGAGCCTCCTGGCATGCTCCCAAGGGGGCTTCTTGTTTGCACTGCCACATCTGTTTGAAATTCTGGCACATCTCAGCCTGAGAAATATGGTTTGCGGTGTCATAGCAACCACTTTTTCTTGATCTGACAGGCAAGGCAAGGTTATGGAGGCCTGGAAATACTCCTTGCAGATCTGGTTGCAATGGCAAGAAAGCTCCTGAGGCTACTGAACACACGTATAACCTGTGATTTTTTTTTTCCTGGCTTGCTATCTCCCAGCCTGCTGTGCCTTAAATCACTGTACTTGTGGCAGTGCGTTAGTTCAGAAGTCTGGAAGAGACCATCAGACCTGCTCTTCATGTCCAGACCTGCTCTTCAAAGATGTCCAGCTTGGACCTCTGTTGCTGAGCTGCAAAATGCAAAGACATCGCAGCTCCCCACACCAAAAACATCTTGGGTACTAGGGGATCTGAAGAGAAATTTGCCTTTCTGTTACCATGGTAAGAACACTGAGCTATCTAAGAGAGACCTGCTGAGCACATCTGTCCTTTCTCCTGAGGAGGGGTATGAGGTGGAATGTGCTGCATGTGCTCCTCCAGCAACCCTTTCTCAGAGCAATATGGACAGACCCATCAAATTTGTCCTCGAGTGTCTTCAGTGCAATCTGCAGTGAAGAAAAGATCCCAAAGCACTGATCAGAAGATAGATGGGGAATTTAATCACTACCATTGTTAGTGAGTCAAAGAATCCCGTACCTTTGGGCTGGGCAGTGTTGCTAATTAGCGTGCAGTCATCGGTATAAAACGTGCTTGCTGGGTCTCCTAGCGGAAGCCTCGCGAATCGGTCCTTTCTCAGTTGCTCCATGCCCTGTGCTGTGTAACCACGGCCAGGGAGCAGAGGCCAGGCTCTCCTGCCAGTGCTCCCGCCTGTGACACTGCTATCCTGCAGCATCATCAGGAACGTAAATGTTTGGCAAAGACAAAGGGAACGAAGCCACCTGAATCTTTTCCCCTGGAAAGAAGCCTGGCAGGAACCACAGGAATGTTCCTCGAAGCAAACAGTACCGGAGAGAAACTGAAAAGGATGAAATCCTTCACACCGGTGCCTGGCTTCAGGCTTAGTCACTGCAGAAAAGGCATTGCAGGAGGATATGAAAGGAGATCTGAGCACGAAGGAGAGGCATCTCTAAATGCGGTACTGTTGGAATGGGTGGGCGATTTCCCTCGAGGGAAGCACCTACCCTTCCTGGAGAGACCAGATGCCAAGTCTGACTTTCCTCTGCTCTCCTGCAGGTGTACGAATGATGGTGGAGTGGTATGGATTTGAACAGTAGTAGGCTGATCTGAAAGCAGAGCGTTTGTTGTATAACTGACAAGTAGGTCAGAGCCAGGTTATCCCCAAGAAATGGACTTGGCTTGGCAAAGAGGAGTGAGTTTTTGCAGGGCTGTTAAAAACTTGTCCTTCCCCAAAGAAAAGCATGAGCAAGCAGGAGAAGAACAGCAGTGGATCCAATTAAAAACACACGCCAAGGCAAAAAAAAGAGAGAAAAAAGAAAACAGATTTTTTTCAAAATGTTTTAAAAAATATACAGTGGGAGAATCCAGACTTGTTTGCCATAAATGAGGAGGCAATCACAGTGCAACACAGGTGTCCAGGCCCAGAGGGAAGGCAGGGGAGAGGGCAGCCAGGCAGCAACGAGAATAATTACAGACTCCATTGAGGGTATCGGCACTTATTTTGGGATATGAGTCCAGCTTTGCTGAGGACTCCATTTGGAAGCACGCCATGGAGGAGACTCTGAGGAAATATTGGCTATGACAACCCACAGGAGTGGGAGGAGCTGGAGTGTCTTCCCAGCTCTGACACCAACCTGCATGTAGAGCGTACTCCAGTAAGCCCATACCTCAGTTTCCCCACCAAGATTCTCCCCTGACACAAACCTCACCTAAGTAACCTAGGATTCACTCACAGTTTCCTTGAAACCCTTGGTAGAAGGAGGAAGAACGTACAGAAGACCCAGCCAAACTCAAGAGGTATGTTATGGTGATGTTTTTACATCAGGACATCAGGAGTCCTTGCTCCTAAATAGCTATAATTTGATTTTGAAACAATATTTTGATAAGGAAGCATGACATAAAACAGAGGAAAAAGGAGGGAAAGCAAACAAGCCATGTCGTCTGGGACAAGCCAATCTAATGGCAAGTCTGCTGTTGAGAGGGGTGGTCCCACCTCTGCACTTGAGATGGCTTACACAAGTTCTAGAATAACAGTCTTCAAGTGAAGAAAGTTTAGATGAAATGGTAGTTGTTCTGTGAACAAATATGGCAGTGGCTGTGAGATGAGAATTAGAAACAGGTAAGTGTTGACTGAGCTGTCCCAGACAGCATAGAGAAAATCTTAGAGTCTTCATTGATCTGATGCCATGAAGAGGCGAATGCAGAGAAAGTGGAGGAAGAGGAGGATTTTGCATGGGAAAAAAATCTGCCCATCCCTTGGTTCAGTTGGATGCAACTTACCCAACTTTATTTTAGCTGTCTGTGATGTGGAGGTTGCCATCTGGACTAGTCTCTCCAGCCACATTTAGGGAGGAGAAATGGGCCCTTCCGATACAATTCATCTGTATGAATGTAGATGGTTACTTTTGGATGTGGTGATCCATGCCCAAGTCTCCACTGACTCCACTGATTATATCCCAGTGGCCTGTAGAGAACACGTAACATGATTAATTAAGATGGGGCTGTCAGCACCATGTCAGATGAGTCCCATCCAAATTCTGTCAGTCCTTGGGCTGTGAGCCAGTGCCATCCCACCACCAGCTGGGATTGCAGTTTAGGCCAGAACTGTGATGGAGCTGCAGGATGCCCTGCACTGTGATCAGGGCAGAGACACAGCAAGGATGGAGGGAGAGGGGTATGCCCAAAAAAGCAGGTAACTGTGACCCAAGCCTCTGCCTTCCAGTGCTGTCATCAGAGGAGGGTTTCAATTCCGGACCAGAAGGAATTTCTGAGGGCTGGATGTAGCTTGGGGTAGGGCAGTGCTCTGAGGTGAGCTGTGAATGAAAGGGGAATCAAGCTGGTTACGCCTTAGGGATTAGGTGTCTTGCAAATGAGCTGGTTAAGATAATTTTTTTCTTCTGAACTTACCTGACATCAGCCACTCTTAAGATACTTGCAAGGTACTTGGCTAGAAAATGTACAGGTGTGTTCCAGTGCAGCTGTGCCTCTCCCGCTCAGTTAGGGGCTTGGAGAGGTTATTACCTCTTCCAAGAAGAAAGCTGTTTGCTCTGGGATAGCAGAGATTGATGGCAGTGAGGAAGGGTTTGACCTAGAGGGCTTGTATGGTCTAAGCTGAGCTGTGAGCAAGCAGTATTGTGGGTTTTCCAAGCTCCTGACTCAGCTTTTGACCTTTGACAAATCGTTGACCGGAGTCAGAGCAGCTGGAAAGTTGAATAAAACTTAGTCTGGCAGGAAAAGTAAAGATGCTGCACTGAGCTGATCTGTCATCCTTCTGTATTTGGGCAAATTTTGGTTTAAAGATACACACACCCTGAGCTGACATGTTTTCCTTAGGGAATTATGTGACTTTGGATCAGCCCCTCTGTTGCTGCACTGGAGTAACATAAGGAAGGAATGGGAGATGAAATGAACTGTGATTAGCTCTGTGATCAAGACATATGGAATTTAATAAAGCAGAAATCTTTGTTTTTTAACTATCCAGTTAGAATTTCTCATGGGGAGGTAGAAGAAATTCTAAAGAGAAGTTGCAAAAAATAAATTAACCTTTTTTTTTTTTTTTAATTAGGTTTTAGAGAGGAGTGTTCTGTTAAGGAGGGATGGGGCTGGAGGATCAGTAGTGGGAATAAAGCAAGGGCACAGATTCCACGCCTGCTGTTACTGCTGATTTCTTACGTGGATTGGGGCAGGATGCCCAGTCTCTTCCCGTTCCCATACTCCAGCTGTAAAATAAGGCAACTGTATTTGCTTGGAAAAGTTTTGAGACTGTCCATTCATATATACATTGTAATATAATCCAGTTAATCCATGAAGTCCAATCACATGGATGCTCTGAGGCTATTGCAAAGGGAATCAAAAGCTCTAGAGGCCTCTAGATGGAAGATAAGAATTTCTTCTCTCCTCATTTTTCTCCTCTCAAACACTGCACAAACCAGAATGAAAACCTGGCCTTCATGTAGCCATATTTCCCCCACTGTTTTCCAGCTTTAAGTGATAGTTTGCATCAGCTGTTATTTGTTTCTCTCTCTTGCCTTGGATTGTACAGGAATGTCAGGTACAGAAAGACATCTGTGTACATCACTAAGTGATGTGGTCTTGAACAGTGCTGAGTTCTCCTTTCTGCTGCTCCTCACTTCAAGCCCCGTGGTGTTTGTTAAACAAGAGAAGTTGTGTCTGCCTGAAAACCAAGATAACCCCCAATTTGTGTTGATCATCCACAAGGCTGAGAAATGGGACTCACAGCTATTCAGTGGAACTGTGGTGAACAGTAAAGGTATAGTGTTTCCAATTAAGAGGTCTGATTGATAGTAAAAGAAGATTCATGGAAGAGATGGGAAATTAACAGAAAAATGCTGGTCCAAGAATTTTGTGGGCACTGAGTCAGAGAGACAGACATCTCCAGGCTCCCTTGGTTTCACCAGGTTCCCTAACCACGTGGAATTAATTAGGAAGCCCTGAAAGGAAGTGTTTTGCCCACAAATGTGGGACTGCCTTCCCTTCTTTGCTGACCCTTTAAACGGTTAATAGAGCTCTATATCTTCCCTGCAGCAGAAGCAATTCCCAGACATTGAAGCATTTCCATTGCAAAACACAGCTTGGGATTCTGGACTCAGTTATTTGTTTGGAAGATGTAGACAAAATGAAAGTGTAGCAAACTCATACCAGATTGGATCCACTTCAGAAGCTGCCAAACAGCTGCCAGTGCTGTCGGGTCAGAAGAGCTTGCCAGGCTGTTCCCTGGGGCAGGGGGTAGGTTTTAATGGGGGAACCTGGGATCTGGAGATGAACTGTACAGCTATCCTGGAACAGAAAATGCTGTCTACTGCATTTTCCCACCCGCAAATATATAAACATGCCCCCTTCCCCCCTTTCCAGGCTTAAACGCAGCTGATCTAGAGCACATCCACAGCAAAAATGCCACTGGGCAATTAGCAGTTGCTGCAGCATCACTTCAGACAAAAGAATATATGCAAGTTAGGGGCTTGGGGAAGAAAAAGAGAAAAAAGAACAGAAAGAAAAAAAAGTTTGTGAGATTCCATGTAGCTCAGTGGCCTGCCAAAGGTAACCCAGTTATTAACCTCTGGGTCACTGCTTTTGGTCCCACTCTGCTTAGAAACACTGGAGAATGAGTGGAAGCTGCTGCTTGGTAATCTGGGAAGAAGGAAGGTCTTACTAGCTGAGATGAACAGGTTTACTACCTCACTAAGATAGTAAGGTAAATGTTAGCTGTGAAAGCAAACTTTTTGAAAGCATGTGAGTTGTCCAGTCAGTTGAGGGTCTTCAGCTGTAGCATGGGACTTTTCTCTTAACCCTGTGTTAAAAAAAAAAAAAAAAAAGAAAAGAAAAAAAAAAAAGAAAAAAAAGCACAAGTGAGAAGTGAGATCTCCAGGTCAGGCAGTTTGGCACCTTTCACCAGCCTGAAATTAGTTAAAAAGAAAGAAAAAAACCAAGTTGAATGGGATACTGAGGTTCAAAACCCTTTGCAAAGAAACACACAAAACAGAGGGGATCTTTATTTGCTGGATTTATATCTGAAAGGATTTTTGTTTCATTGTTAATACATACAAAAGACAGGGAAACGTCTTCTTCTCTTCAGGGACTTATGAGAGCTCACCTTGTAAATCTGTCTATTCAGAAAGGTACAAACCCTTCCATATGTTATTAGTAACATATGTCAGCTTCCCCTCATCTCACATTTGTGTGAAAGGGAGCTCTCCCTCTGTTATCAGAGATTAAGCAGAGACAACAGAAAAGAAATCCAACAAACGTGAGATTAAGTTTGTAAACTACAATGCAAAGGGTGTTGGAAAGAACTTCCTCTGGGGCTGCTTGAAATTTTCCATCAGAATATTTTTCAGTGGAAAATTTGCCTTTCCATAAAAGCAAAATTGTTTTGTGTTAAGTTACAACCAATCTCTCAATAAGGCTTCAGAGAGTGGCAGGAGGCCTGGAGGTTCAGCTGGGAAATCTTCGGACAGTGTCTCCTGGAGGCTGTCACTGCAGAGCGTTGTGACCCCATCCTGCTCTAGAGGCTGGGCTTGCCATGTGAAGAGCAATTCTCACAAAGCACCATGGTGATACGACTTCCATGGTGCGTGGCATTGTCTCAGCAAGAGAGGGGACCATGCTGCACCATGAGCAATGTGGGCAAGCCAGGAATGTTAGCTCACAGGGAAGGACAGGGACACAAAGCATACCAGCTACAACTCCCACGGGGGAGCATTTCTGAACTGAAATGGAGGGCTCCTGGCCAAACGTTTTCATTGTTTGGTGAAATCTCAACATTTTCCATGGGAAAAGAAAACAAAAACACAATAATAATAATAATAATAAAAAGAACATTTTTAAACCCAGCTTTGTCCAGTCAGGGTTTGAGAAACCCAAAGCACTGAGTTTCTATTAAGAGACTACTTCCAGGGACCCACAGAAATTGAGGGTGGGAACCACATATTGCTTGGGACTAATCAGACCATTAGACTAGGACCACAGGAGAGGTCAGGGAAGCCCATCCGCGTGTGGTTCAGGCTTGGACTGGATTAGCAATGATCAAGCAATGTCAGACCACATAAGGCAGGGGTAGCCAAAAACTTACAGTGGACAAGGCAATATATTTGTGTTTAAGGCAGAGATGTATGGTGGTTCTGGCAAAGCCTAGCATGAAGAATTAAATAATGCGTGTCTTGATATTAGAACAACTCATAATGACTTGGATCTTCTTAGATCCTTCTGTCTCTGAGAGACTTTGTCCTCTCTCTTGCCTCAGAAAGTCGTCATTAACTTACCTGTTTCAAGTGCTGAGCATGTGTTGAGCATGAACCGTTGACACTGCAAGTCCTGAGCAAGGCAAGAGTGACTAAGATGGAAAGAAGGGGAGAGGGATTTGTGTCTGTAAATTGCAAAGAGATACAATACCCACCTTGCACTTATGCTCAGTTTCAAGTTTCTGTTGAGCAGCATTTGATACCTCCCATTCTCCATAGGAGAATTAGCCAAACATCAGACAGACAATAGAGACAAATTGGCTAAGTCAGTGAACATGTTTAATGGGAATGAGCTGGCCATGGGAGGGAGGAGAAACGTTGAGGAAAGCCTTACTAGTAAGTTATCCTCCCTTGGTTTACTTACCTGTGTTCCAGGTAAGCTTGAGAAATGACAAATGAAGGCAATGCCCTGGGAATTCTTCACAAGAGGTTATATTTTCTATGGCCGTTTACAATTACACCTGCACTGTGTCATTTCAGTCATTTCAGTCTCCTTGGGCTGGGTCTGTATTGGGGTGTATTGTCCTTCAGCACTGGTAAGTAATGACCTTCCTTTAGGTTGTAAATTGTGGTGCTGAAGGAAGATACTTTTTTTTTTTTTCCTCTCTCTCTTTGTATTTTAAGAAGAGAAATTAAAGCAGACCAGTTTGTGTCAAGTGTCAGTGTCAAGATGAAAGGATCCCTACCAAAACCTATCACCTGAAACAAAGCTTTGCCAAAAGTTGTGTTATGCTCAGGCCTGGTTCTAAGACTTAGGAGTTATGGCAAGAGTGATACAAGTGTTAAAGTTCCCTTTAACTCTTCCCCCCAAAACAAATGTGTTAAGTGTCTTCTGCAAGTTTATTCTGAAGGAACTAGGCTCATGACTGACAGAAGGCGGAGGGGTAATGTTACGCATTTTGAAAGGCTTTCCACCCAGCATGTCAAAAGAAGGAAAATCATGCCCTTGATAGCATAACATGGGGAAAAGGGTGGGAGTGGAGCCAAATCATAGGGAAGAGTAGATGTATACTAAAGGGAAGGATTCATAAAGTCAACATATAGATAAATTTAGTCCATGTGAGATACAGCCAGAGATCTTTAAATCTTGGTATTTTTTGATATGAGGTAATATTAATAAGACAGTTCATCATTGCAGAGGTCCCTAACTGCACTAAGTCAGGGTCTCAAAGATGAAGGGCAGCCAGAAGAATACTGACAGCTATTTAAGGAGAAATCCTTCATCTCCATCTCTGGAAGTCCTGAAGCTGCGGACTGGTAGGAGAATAAAACACCCCCTATTCATCCTGTTAATAATCTTTCCCCTTGGCATCGGCTATTAGCCACTGTCAGCAGTGGTGTTATGGAATAGAAGGACCCAGTCTGATACGGGTAGTCTGTTCATATCTTCCTGCAATACAAAAACCTCACTGAGCTGTTTGGAGCAAACTTCCATATATGACAACCACAATTGCTTTAGAAACATGCTAACCAGCCACGAGCGTAGAAGAAACATGAAACAGTGAAGACCAGTTAGACCTCCTTCTCCAGTCTGTTCTTGGAGGAAAGCAGAAGATCATTCCTTACGGTCTCCACTCCTGATCTCATCTCCATTGTACTGTTAACACACTAAAAAAAAAGTGTAATGTTTTTCTTGTGCCTTTGGGGAGACTCTTCAGTGGAGCAGTTGTCACCATAAGGAACATTTTCTTAGTTAATGACTTCCTTTCTCCCTCTGCTAGCTCTAAGTCTTTACAGTAGTTCAGCACCTCTCTCTTCTTTGGTTGAACTGTCAAACTCAGAGGAGGTACCTTATCCTGCACAGCTGTCACTGAATGGCACCGAGGTGCTCCCCCTCTGACGATAAAACTGCCTTGCAGCTCAAGGCAGGACTGCAGCTCACCTTTGCAGGATATCCGTCAAACTTTCTGGTCCACTTTTACAGCCTGAGCTCTCAGCTGAAACTCCTTACATCACACTGATATTCCCTCCAGGAATAAAGCTAGTTGAAAAGTGACTTTCAAAGCCACAGCCACCATCAGATTGTAGTGGGGATGTCCTCTTCAAAATGCAACTCAGCATAAGGAAGCTGAACTGGGTTATCCATCTAATGGAGTGAAATGTCATTCCTCTTCCAGTTCATGCCTGAACAAGCTGACCTAAAACTTTCTGACCCCAGCAGAGATGTAGGGTAGATGCCTTCCAAGCCTCAATAGTTGGCAAGAAATATAGCCAAAGGAGAAAAAGCACTTCAAGTGCCTGTTGGCATTGCTTGAGCTGACTAAGCTCAATATTGTGTGATTGTTCAGCTGAACTCCCCTGCCTGTCCATCTGCACCGACTGGTTGTCTCTTAGCTCAGACCACAAGAGTCCCAGAATCTTGCAGCTTGTTTGGCTGCAAGGTAATAAAATTTATTTGGGAGGACTCATCCTTCTTGGGAAGGATCTTCTTCACCCAATTTCCTAAGGAAACTAGGCTTGAGCAATTTTATTGTCTGTATTTGCATGTGTCAATCTGTTCCCCTCCAAACAACTGTCAAACTTGTTGGCCAAGTGATAGAGTTCTTAAGAGATTTTTCTGAGATGCAAGCAAAAATAAGTACCCAGAGAGACATACAGAGAGATACGTGGTAGCGCAAGTTCATGTGTTTAGAGTCCTGAGAACAGGAAAAGTTTCAAACAGAGGTCTTCATTAATCACCAGACACAAATCAGTGGGAAACCAGGCATCAGTAGTACTACATGAACAAACAGTTTGTTTGTCCAGTGTTTCTTCCCTTCTTTTTTCTTTTTTGTTTTCAATCTGTACAGCACCTAGTATGGTGGCGTACAGAAATACACTTGTAATAACACAGCAGGAGAGTTGGCATGCAGGAGGGATCATGAAGAGGGAAGAAACCATCCTAGCAGTCAGCTTCTTCATTTCACTTCAGTTTCTAATGTCAGGTCAATTCGGGGTGGAGGGGTGAGGGAGCAGAAAGTGAAAAGAAAAAAAGAAAAAAAAGAAAATCCCACAACTTCAACAACAAAAACCTCAGACTAACCAAGAAAACAGCAGCATGTCCAGATACTTCTTGCTCCTCAGCTGAAGGGCCTGTTTTCTTACCCAGCTCTGTCTCGTGTCCTAGACTCACGTGGCCTCTAAGGCTGAAATACTGGTTCCTTATTCTGAAGATCGAGTCTCGTGGGCTTTGGTAATATTTTCCAGCCTTTCTAAGGTGTCTGCTTTAATGAATAAGGAAATAAGAAGACAGACTGACTCCATGGGCTGGGAGATTGGTTACCACTTACTTCATAGTGACTATCCAGACAGAATGAGAAGAAATGAAGCAGGGATTAATTGACCCAGATTGCCTTTGTAAACAGAGGTGGGATCAGGTAACTATTTCCCAAGCATTGTCCAAGGAGGAGGCAGCATGAACAGCTAACACTAGGATTTGAAACCCTTCTTCAGAATCCCCTTGCCCTTCTGCTTTTTCTCTGCTCTGTTTCAGCAGCTCCATCCTTCCCATTTCCACCTTCCCTGAGACCCCCTCGGTTTTAGCTTTGCGCACTGCTGCAGGATGTTATGAACACCAGGAGGGAAAACAGCCCCCAAAATCTAGTCTCCAAAATGCTTCCAGAAACCTTGCCTTACATAAATTCATTCAGCTCAGTTACTTCCCGCTTCTTTAATTTTCTTTTTAATCCTGTTTCTCCCTTCTATCCCTTATCCCCCTCCCTCTCACATTTATCCCTTAATCAAATCGCTATATGCTCTTCTCAGCATTCTTCTCTAAATCCCTCAGGCGGGTTAGAAGCCCCCTGAGGAAAGATCTTTTTTTGGCAACTGAGTTGAGATAGGAAAGAGGTCCTTGACAGAAGCATACTCCATCCCAGAAAGTTTTTAATCCTTCCAGATGCTTTGTCACAAACTGTGCTTTTATGCCGGTGCACTTTTAAAGGCAGCCAGGATATGTGCAGAGGTCAGATCTCAGAGCTGGGCTGGAAAACTCTAAATTGCTCTCGCCTTTGATTCTTGTGCTTTAAAACCACTCTGAAGTTTAAATAAATGGATTAGAAATGAGTTAAAGAGCAGGGTGCTTAATGCCTGTGCTTAAATCTATAGCCTCAAGCCACGGCACTTTGGGTGGTGAGATCCTGTTAAATTTCACCAGCTCAGCAGGCTCTGAACAAGTCGAGGCTTGGATGCAGATGTCTGGGGAGAAGCAAGGTGAGAGAGACCAGAGAGGTGGCACTGGTCCTTCTGCATCACCACTGAAGCAAGCCCCAAGCACTGAAACAGGCAGTGGAGCATACACTGGACCATCTTTCAGGGAAGGTGTCAGCACCACAGCTATTTGCCTTTAATACTGAAGCTCCAACGCCATATATTTATTTTATTTTATTTTATTTTATTTTGGTTTAGGACTCATGATTTCCAGACTTGTTTCCAGCTGGGGAAAAGGGGGAGCAATCGTCATGTGGTGGGCTAGATCCTCTCAGGAGACTCAGCTGCCTTGAAAGCCCGTTCTGCTTCCCGTTGTTTATTATTGTTGGATGGCGATAGCACAGCTGCTATGTTATATCCTAGAGGTAGCTGCACTTCCACGGCTGCATGAAACGATTGCTGTGAATGCCAGCTTGGCAGCTATTCTGGCCTTCCTCGGGGCAGGGGCTTACCCCCTGCCTCTCATATAGCTTTGTTCTATGAGAGAAGAGCAAAGCATTTTGTAGCTGCTATTGAAAGAAGTTTCTCAACCTTTTAGGATAATCCCTGTTTTGAAGAGGAGGAATTGAATCAATGAGAGAGTAAATCACTTGTACAGAGCACAGGGTGAGCCCCCTTGTTTATTGCTGAGTTTCTTGCTCTCTCTCAACACTGCCCTGCCCGACTGCAGCATCCCTACTTGTGACCCCATTCTTTTTGCAATATGAAGCCAATGATATTTATTTCCAGTTCATACTGAGACACCAGGAGGTGAAAGGAACACAGCCATTGTGACCCAGGTAAACCTGCAGAAGGAGGCACTGATGGTTAAAATCGTGAATTTTGGATGCCCAGCATATACCTCATCACATGCATAAGAGCAGCCCAACTATGGAGGGAGCAAAGAATGGGTTAGCTCAGCTTCCAGAGCTCACACACTCTTCTCTATGCAGCAGGCTATAAATTATGCAGCATTTAAAGATGACTTTCTAAAACCCTGGCTTTAAAGCTTTTATTTATAACTCCCACACTGATATTTTTCAGACTTGTGACAGCTCCCACCTTCGCAAGCTGGGGACATGCCAAGCACCTGGCCTTTTCTATAATGACCCATTCCCCCCCCCCCACCAAGCCCCCCCCCCCTTTTTTTTTTTTTTTAAGCAACACTTTGGATATCTCAGGGAGCTTTTTATTTATAGGAGGGACATAAAAAGCGAGTGGAAGAGAGTGAAGATGGTCAAAGGGAAAAGTAGCAAGCATCCTAAATGGCTGACAAACATTGTAGGATCATTTCATGCTGGAAAAAATAAGACCCTGGAAGCAGCCAAAGTCTCTTAGTGGTAATTAAGGTAAGAGCAGTATGAACCCATGTAAAGCAGTTTAGACTCAACCTGTCCAAGATGGAAACTGATGAATAAAAGGAAACACCTCAGGGAAATGGTGGTGGATGTGGTACTTGTCCTGCCCAGGGGGGGCTAAGCTCACCATCGTCAGAATCAAGAGTATGGGGGGAAATGGCAGCCTCATGTTGGCAGATACCTACCAACAGCAGGACCCTGGTGGGGTCTGTGCAAAATACAGCTGCTACCAGGACTTTGTTTCTTATTTATTTTTTTACTCTCTCAGTGTTAGAGAGCTCAGTAATAAGGCAAGGGCCATGTCTTGAGCTTTATCTTGGGTAAAGGTCTCTAGGAGCTCCCATGATGTCTCCTGAAGGGAGATACCTGCAGCCACAGCTCAGTCCTTGCTTTAGGATCAGTTTTACACAGCCACAGTTGTGCCTGGCTCTGGGATTCCCTTTATGAAACAGAAGCTAGGGTACTGAATTGTAAATAGGAGGACAAAAGCCTAGCATTTGGGAAAAAGCCACATGTCAGCCTCCATTTTGATAGGTGAGGTTTTTCTAGAGCCATGCTGTTGTTCCAGCTTCAGGACCATATCTAAGTATCACAGTGAAGAGAGACATCTGCCCAGGCCATCCCACCACCTCGCAGGAGGAAGATGACTCCTGTAAACTGAATATGGCAGGATGGGAGCAACATCTCATGGCAATCCAATTCTGCAGGATTTGCTTGTAGGAGAGACCCATGTTTTCCCCCACTGACTGACATAGCTTCAAAGCCTCGTAATGTCTTTGGCATTGGGTGCAGCAGTGCAAGGCAGAGCCCTGCGCTCTCAGTGGGGTTTGCTCCTTCTCCCAGCCCGAGGAGCAATTCTGCACCCCAGGGCGGGCACGCTTGCATTGCCAGAGGAAGACAATTCAGCTTTGCAAAATCTTTGAAGGTTTTGAAATCTGTTTTTTGGTCCACCCTGGAGCAGGATCAGCATTTAATAAAAAAAAAAAACAACCAAAAACACGCATATGAAGCGTAATTGTGTCAGAACATCTGTTTTCGGCTGTATGCTTGTGTTCAGATGCCTCCTCCTCTCTTGTCTGAAGTGACCAGCAGGTCTCAGCGTTCAAGAATCTGGTCAGAGAAAAAAACTTGCTTGAAATCAGTTTGTCCTCCCCCCCAAAATGCCCCAGGCTTTGAGGGACTGGTACTTTTAGCAAAAGTAAATTTAGTTGAAATGCTCTGACCACCTCCAGACTATTCTCAGTGGCACCAGGCATTGCAGGCAAAACAGAGACATCTTGGCAAAATTACACCATTGAAATTGCTGGCAGAAGAGCTCAATTTAACACCCACTAATTGTTGCACAATAGTTACAGGAATAAACGGAATTTGTTAATTAGATGCATGCCAATGAGTAATTCGAGACTGGTTTAAATAATTATTCCTATCTTCCCAATAGGCTGTGGTGGTGATTAGCTCGCTGGCTGTTTCTCTTGACTGTTCTGCTTCAAATAGAAAGGAGGTTAGAGACACCCATGCAGTGAGCCATGGCACTCCTTAATGAAATCCTGCTCCCGGGATGCTGAGACCCGCTTGCCCGTGACTGCTGTTGGTTGTTTCTTGTAACCACAGAAATGTCAGAGACAGCGAGGTGGGCTGCCATCAAGCTCTTGGCTCAACGCTGTGACAGTGAAATTAAATTAATACTTTTTAGCGTGTTTAATTCCTGAAGGGAGATGTAAGGATGACAAGTGTCACAGATTCAAATCCTCCACTACAACCACAGCAAAAAAAATGCTTGGAGAACAAAATTCTCCTCCCTGGGACACAGTGAAGCTTGAAGCTCCTCATCCCCCAGCCTGGAGAAATGCCCTCTACTGGCTCAGAAAGATTGTCTCTCTCTTTTT